>NC_079450.1:20419818-20434818 GCF_903798145.1 Danio aesculapii | reverse complement strand
AGAATGTGCGTTGGTCCATGCCAACTTCATGTCTGGCATACGTGCATTTCTTGTATGTGTTTGTTTTATTTCCTCTGGCAACTCCTAGAGACAATTATGTTAAGTTGCACACTACAAAGTATCTTTGAGCCGTGCAATGGCAGCTGTATGGGATGGGATCATCCGCTTGTCTAGCAGGTATATACGGTTTCCATACCATGCAGTTGATCAGCCAAACATTAAAGTGCAATTTGCAGCGATCACCGGTTTTCCCAATTTAATCGGAGCGATCGTCTGCACGCACATTGCTATAAAGCCGCCATCTGAAGACGAACTTGCATTCGTGAAACGGAAACATTTCCATTCAATCAATGTGCAAATCATATGTTATGCTCAAATGTGCTTAACAAATATCGTAGCAAGGTGGCCTTGGTCAACCCATGATTAATTCATCCTCGCAAACAGCATGGTTGGGATGAGGCTCCAAGGTGGCAGGCACCTGATCAGTTGTAGAGCGGACGATTGGGCAGCTGAAATGCTGGTGGTGCTGCCTTGATAAGAGTCAAGGGGTGCTGCTATAACGCCCTAACAAAGTGTTCCTCTAATACATCTGTGTCTCCCACAGACACGGATACTACTACAGACAGTTAAGAGTCGCCCACAATTGAGGCAACTCTCTTCTCAAAGGGTGTTAGTTCAGCATCCCCTGTTCCCCCGCCTGTTCGGTCCACACTTTGACGGTGCGCCGCTGTTCTCCTCTTAACCTGCACCTTTACATCGGACCATTTCTTTTTTTATTCATTTACAGTGCATTGTTCAGACATCACTGCGTTAACCACATCAGCTAAACTCTCCCACTCTATTTTTTCTCTTTTGTTATTAATTCTAGAGGATAAACTTGCAAATAACACAGTTTTTCTCCGGTCTACCTCCGATAGGAGCACCTCCATTTCACATTCTGTGAAGTTTCTCTTCTTGCTTGCTTTTGATATTGCTTTTTCATTTGGTTTTGCCAAAGTAGAGTCATTACCATATTTATTAGGGGGAGACGGCAGGGAGGGGTTTTGCGCTCGTGCACGTGCGCTCAGTTTCAAGTTAATTCGGATGTACAAAGAGAATATAGGTGGAATTCCTATTTCATGCATCTGAATTTTTTTCTGCATACGCACATTTACAGCTTTGTCCGCACGCAATGTTTTAGTATGAATTCAATGCAAGTCTTTGTACATGAGGCCCCAGGTTACTACAGGACATTATTAACCTTCAGCCAGTGACATTTGGACAAACATTTAGATCTTAACATAAATCTGCAGGATTACCTGTCATGATGCACAATTTGCTGCAAACATAAACTTTTTAAACAGTGTGGCCTGGGGGGGCTTTAGGTGCTCAAGCCTCAGCCCTTTACTCAATATATAGGGTGCCCCTTCGCAATAGTTATCAACAACAATGTTGTGGTCAATAAAATGAATTGAAATTATACAATAATTAATTTAACACTAAAATTAAAACTAAATTGTTTAGAGATTGTTTCAGACATTTGGATCAGCTTGCAAAAAAATAGTTTTCTGGAAAAAGTTTGCTTCAGCTTGTAAACACTTTTGAACTTATTTTATTCTATTCTATTCTTATTTGAATGAAATTAACACACAAGCATGTTATATGCAGTAAAATTGCTCAGAAAATCAGCCTGATTTCATGAGGAAACTTAACTACTTAAGTTATTAAGTTTTCTGTTGCCTCACAGCAAGAAGGTCACTGGTTTGAGCCTCAGCTGGGTCAGTTGGCGTTTCTGTGTAGAGTTTGCATGTTCTCCCCGTGCTCGCGTGGGTTTCCTCCGGGTGCTCCGGTTTCCCCTACAGTCCAAAGACATGCGGTACAGGTGAAATTGGGTAGGCTAAATTGTCCATGATGTATGAGTGTTAATGAGTGTGTATAGATGTCTCCCAGTGATGGGTTGCAGCTGGAAGGGCATCCGCTGCATAAAACATATGCTGGATAAATTGGCGGTTCCCAGATTAATAAAGGGACTAAGCCGAAAAGAAAATGAATGAATAAGATCATACAACTTCATACAAATAAGCCACTAAATCCAAAAAGTTATGAATTGCCATGAGATCATGTTGCATAAAACGGATCCTATAAACAGCTAGGTGTTTGTGAGATTATCCAGAAAGAAAAACATTTTTAGAAATCCCCCTGAGGATCTTTAAGCAAAACTGAAGTGAATGGCACTTTGGGCACATATAAATCTGCAGTGATGTAGGCAAACCTGCGTGTCTCTCAGCTCTGGCAGCTTTCAGTGTTGACAGAGGACACAGGGCTCCCATTGAAGAGGTCACTCTCTCCCCAAAAGCAGATGTTCACACTGAGCAGAGGTGCAGAGAGACGGCCTCACTCTCAGCCTGCTTACAGTTTCACAAATATACAGAGACACGTGAAATAAGCGGACGTGATGAGGAAAATAAAACCCCAAAGGGAGAGAGTTATATAGCACTTTACATGAATAGCGTATAGAAAAACATATATTCATTAATCCTATTAGTGCTGAAAGGAATGGAAATGATAATATTACTCATTTTCAGTTAGTCTAACTTGATCTACTCAAATAACAGATATAGATATACTTTAAATAACAAATATGTAAAGCTACATTATATCTTTAAAACAACAACTAAAAAAATGGCAAAAAAAACACACACTGTAACTAAAATGAAAGCAGAAAGTATAAAAATGAAAACAAATTCAAACTACTAATGAAATCTACAATAATAAAATCTCTTGTACACTATAAAAAAGCTGGGTTCCACACACTGTGAAACCCAACAGTCAACTTTATTAAATGAAATGAGTGTAGTTAACTCAAAATTGACTGAAAGTTAATTCTACTCATTTGTACAGAGTTTTGAGCTCAGTGTTGAAGGTAATGAGTTAATTAAATACCTCATTGCTTCAACTTAAATGGAGTAAGCTCGCAGTACTCATATAGATTAGTTTTTTAACTCCATTAGTTTGTAGAAATTGCTTTCCTCATGCGTTAACTTTTTGGGTTTTACAGTTCTCAGTTGGTTTGAGTTCTCTTCATTTAATGGGTTTTATTGTGCTCAGATTGCTTTGTTTACTCAAATGGATTAAGTTCCCAGTACTCATTAGGATTAGTTTTTGAACTTAAATGGTTTGTTGTAATCGGTTTCCTCAAATGGTTTGAGTTACCTTTACTTATTGGGTTTTACAGTGCACAATTGATTTGTGTTGAGACAACATAAAGAAATTATGTTAACACATTAGTTTTTACAAATTTAAGTGGATTGAATATAAAACAATTAGGTTGTCCCTATAAAAACGTTCTTTCCAACAAATAAGTAGTTTGAACAAGCAGCAAATTTTTTTATTTTTTGAGTGTAGATTACAAAAATATACATATATTTAAGGGTTTCCCAAACAGAAAAATATCTTACAACCTATTCTTAAACAAATAGAGTTTACTTCATTCATAGAAAGACACAAAGTTTATGTTTATGGTCTGACGGGGGAAAAATTAGATTGATAACACAACTCACCATGGTCTACAGTAAAAGCTTTGAATAGGTAAAAAATGTTGGTCTGCTAAATGATTAAAGTTACAGATATCCTTTAACATCCACTAAGAAAAACAAATGTGAAGTCAATAGCCCCTTTCACACAGTGATAGCAGTAAATATCCGGAAAATTACAAAAACGACTTTACCGGTAAATTCCAAAAAGTGCTGTTCACACAGGCACGGACGTTCCAGAATTTTTCCAGAAAAGATCATTCACACATCTATTCCAAAACACCAGTAAATTCTGACATCATTAACCAGAATTGGCCTCTAAAAGGCCGCGCTTTAGGCTGTGTATTAGTAAACATAGAAGTGGTCGGGCTTCTTTTGATGGTTTCACTTTTATTTAAAGCTTTAGCATTCGTGCAGCTGCTTTGTCCCAGAGAAAGGCAGAAGCATGAACCGCAGCTAAATGTTTACCAATTTGACTACATTACAAATTATTGTGAACAACTTCAGTGAAAACATATGGGAAACATTTTCGCATGTCGAGATGTACATAATATGTGTGTGTGCTGGCGCTCACCGGCTGCTTCACGTACACACGTGTCAAGCAATTGAAGCAGAGCTTGAAGGTAAACAAACAGTGGTTCATCATAACTATTTTATTGCAAAATTTTTACACAGTTGGCATTAAGAAGGAACAAAGAAACATTATCTGACTAACAACTAGCATCTATATGTATCTGGAAAAATATTCAAAGGCTTTTATTTTCATAAACAGCGTGGATGTGAATGTGTCTGCATGTTCTGATTGGCTGGAGTAGACATCTCACTTCAGCACATTCTAATCGTGTACGCACTCTTTCCGGCAACCTTCTTTCCGCGTTCACACAGAGCAGCATTCCAGCAAATTACTGTAATGTTACAATTTGTCTTTCCAGAAAATTGCCGAAACTAATTTATCAGTATTTTTTAAAAAGGGCCTGTTCACACATAATCCCTTTCTGTAAAATTGGCGTGAATTTTCAGGAAAGGTCTGTATGTGTGAAAGGGCTAAGGTCTTCTTTTGTTTTGAACAGAAGAAAGACACTAACAGGTTTGGTAAAAACAAGTAAAAATATGGCAGAATTTGTCATTTTGGGTGAACTATTCCTTTAAAAATTTTAAATGAGGCCAGTTAAATTTAAGTTCTGTTTCCTCCAGGAACAAACATGCAGGAAACATTTGGCCTGTGAGGCTCCTCAGACACACACACGCAAAGGGTCTCAGTCCTTGCAGGGCAGCAGATAAATCAGTGTCAGGGTTTTTGGGAACGCAGTGAGAGCGGTCAGATCTCATGCGCTCAAGGTCAAGGATACAAAGGCCTCAGAGTCGGAGACACAGCAGGTTCCTCAGCACGTTCTCCAGCACAGCAGAAGGCTTTAATTGACCGAGTCTGGATCTCATCCAGTGGATAATAATGGAGTCAATGGGGCTCTCGGGTCGAACGGAGGATACTGTGCTGGAAAGAGACAAGAATGGAATGGACAACAAAGATGATCCTCTCTGGAGAAGGACGACTCGCACTTCGATTACAGCTTGGCGATCTTCCTGATTCAACAGAGCAAGAAAATGATTACTGGAGGCAAGTGTCCACGTTTACACTTCAATTTTGGGGATTAGTGACTGCGAGTGGATGCTGTGTGTCATCATGACATCATGTGCGATTACCTAGGAGCGGTGGATGCTAATGATTAATCGATCGATTCATCTTTTAAATTGATAGGCCTTATTGATGGTTGATAAACTATGGACATCATTAAGAGACATTGAGGACGTTGAATAAAAAAATAGTTTGGGTTTCAGAGTTGCCAGGTTTTCCCAACAAAACTCTGGAGGAAAGTAACCCTAAACCTGTAAAATTAAGTTTCAAGTCTGTTTTGTGCATCATTCCCTTGTATCAAAACAGTAGGAGGTTAAGTATGTTAAGAATATTGTGGCTGAAGCCGTCAAACTGAGATCAACAGAGAAGGACCATCACTCCAAATGTGGAGGCAGATAGTCTGACTGAAGATAGGTGTTGGGAGTGAGGTGTTTGAATAGTTTGAGTAACTGTACTATGCCCCAGGTTTCCTTATCTTTTCCGTGGAAACATCGCCATTGCAGTCACCGCGGCCGTGGCAAGTGAGGTGGGAGGCTGTTGGGACTGAAGATCTCTCTCAAATCTGCAGTTTCCCTGAGTGGGCCTGGAGTTATCTACCAGTTTCTCTCCCAGCACTTTATGAAGCCAGTCCACAATTGTCCGATACCAGTCGTGGGCTCAGACTTGTCTTTCCCCCGTCTCTCTTTTTATACTCGCCCACGGCAGTATGGACGTGATTTGCGGAATTTGCGTTACATTGCACGGGCTCCTCGAGTTACTGAAGAACGAGCGCCTGTCAGGGTTGGCCGGTTGAACGCCAGGTCACTGTCACTGTCTAACAAGACATATGAAGACCAATGAAGTGAGTGAACATTTGTGAGTACACAGCCTTTTCTCCAGATATTCCTTAATATGCACAATATCCTGCATATTTTAGAAGAAAACAACACACAAACAGTAATAGTTTTCTCGCATACATGCACATGTGCACTAGTCACCAGCTGATGCAATGTATATTAGGCTCTGCCCACACAAACTCGGGTATTTTTAAAACTGCACTTTTTCCACGTTGTTTTGTTGTTTGTCCACAGGAAAACTGTGGACTGAAAGCAAAACTTTCTAAAAACTCTGAGTACGGTGTGATCTTGTAGACACTACAAACAGAGTTTTCGCCTCATCAGCATGCACTTTACTACAAAAATACATTTGGTGAGAACCCAGCATAAAAGTGTGATTAACTAGGCTATCTCTGCCTGTAATTGATTGGTTCAGCGAGCCCAAAATGCATCACAGTGCATTTTTGCTCACGTCTGCAGGTTTTTTTTAACAAAAGTGTGGAAAATTCATAAAAATACATGTATATGTGTGGAAATGGTCTTTCCTTAGTCATTATTTTCAATCATTAATAGTTCTCAATCATTTGTTTCTTTTTACAAAATTACAATACTTTTATTTTCCTACAACTGTTTTGCTTTTGGTGAGGGGGGTTGTGTTTTTACATCATGTCATATTTGTGAGTGAATTAGACACATCTTGCAGATATGGTCTGATAAAAATCAGCTCTAGGCCTTGAGGCGTCAGACCCGAGAGATGAAACTGTTCAGCTGAATCTGAAAGAGTCAACAGCACACTGCTGATCTGTTCAGAGGAAACAAACACGTCCTGCCCTGAATCTCCTGCATCCTGTCAAAGCCAAGGCGACGTGTTCAAGAGGAATGAAAGAGCATGACAGACAGACCAAACCCAGAGCTTATCCAACAGCAGATGACTTCAATTATTCACCTTCATGCAGCCGTAAGCCTGTATGACAACATAAGGTATTACCAAATTTGTTACACTTTTTTAAAGCTTTGTTTAATTATTATTTCACATTCATTAAAATGTTAATCTATTTATGTAATGATCTGAAATATAACCAATTACATAATTTAACTAGTATGTATCGTTCATTGATTTTCCTTTGGCTTAGTCCCTGATTTATCACCACCAACTATTATCACCGGCATATATTTTACGCAGCTGATGCCCTTTCAGCCACAACCCAGTTTTGGGAAACACCCATACACTCACATTCACTCACACACTACAGCCAACTTAGTGTATTCAATTCACCTATAGCGCATGTCTTTGGACTGTGGGGGGAAACCGGAGCACCTGGAGGAATCCCGGGCCAACACATGGAGAACAAGCAACCTCCACAAAGAAATGCCCCTGCTGGGACTCGAACCAGTGACCTTCTTGCAGTGAGACGACAATGCTAACCACTGAGCCACCATGATATATACACCCCCAGCATATATTAAAATATAAAAACCACTATCAAAATATATGTATGCAATTTGATAGTTCACCAAAACGGTAACACTTTAATGATGGTACATTAGTAATAAAATAAATGTAACCCAATAAATAAATGTAAAGTAAGAAAGAGCACTAAAAAATGTCGGGTTCCACACAATCGAGTTGTGTTGGGAGAACAAAAAGGAATTAAGTTAACTTATTAGTTTTTACTAATTTATGTTGATTTAACATAAAACAATTAAGTTGTTCCCCAATAACTCAAAAATTGTGTTGTTTCAGCTAATTTTAAATAGAATTTGAACAAACAGCAAACATTATTTTTTGAGTTAAAGAGAAAGATAGAAAGAAAGAGACGTAACCAGAAAAACAATTAGATAATCAAATAAATAACTTGTAACTTGTAAATAAATGAAACTGGGTAAATAAAAAATACATGTAACCAAATATATTAATGAATGTAATTAATTATATAAATGAATGTAACTAAATTAATAAATAAATGTAAATAAATAAATAAATAAATACATTTTAAAAAATGGTCTAAATAAATAATTATACATGCATACAAAATATTAATAAAACATTTGAAATGGAAAAAAATATTTTATTTTTATATTTATTTTATGATGAATAAAAATATTTATAACCATAAAAAAATAACCATTACATGTAAATAAATTCTAAAACTAAACAGCATATGTTACATTACATTAAAACACTTTAAATGTAACTATATAACATTAAATCTATGCAACTGCAGCTAAGCTTCGAAAATTGTAATTGTAAGACTGGAAACTTTAATGTCTGTAGCAAACAACAGCTCCACAACCCACAGCAAAGGATTCACTACAAATGTCTCCAATTTAACCCTGGCGTCTTGAGTTAACCAGCCTTGCTCATTCTCTCTTTAATGTGGCCAACGCTATGAGGTAAAGTGCTTCACACATTTGACAAAGTCGATTTGACTCATTAAACTAGTACTGAACCCCAGGGGTCCCATAACATCATTTATCAAACACTTCTAATTTGTTACATTAACTCTATGCAGACCCAGTATGGCAAGCTCTTTTAACATTTAATCTTTTTTTAATTAGTAATATGTTTTCATGGTAATTCATTTTAGATAGTACTGTTTTTTTCATTCATTTAAGAACTATTACTTAGTCATTACTAGCCCACTAGAGCTAATTGATTTGTTCTAATTTGCTAGATGATCATTAGATACTGGTAACAATTAGGGCTGTCACGAGATCTACTTTTTACTGGGCGATATATTGCACCCAAATTAATTGCGATAAACGATACTATTGCCACTTTATAACTTATATCAATAATAAAAATTAATACATTTTTACACCATAATAGTGTAATAATTCAGGTACACTGTTTCAAAGAACATTTTATTTTTAAGAATATTTAGAATAATTAGGTTTGAAATTGAAACATGAAAAAAATTATCTTAAAACAAATAAGTAATAATAAACAGTAGATGTAAACAAAAAAGTGTAAGTCTAAAGTAGACTTTTAATGCATCTCAGGTGACATTTTTGTAATAATCAGGCAGATTCCGAGACAGGACTGTTTGTTAAATGTTTGCAGCAAATTTTTTAAATGCTGTTTTTTCGAGCGTGTTTAATGTCTAATCATTTTAGCTATATAATGGTACCTGTCTGTGAGTGTGTGCCACTTCGCGCCGTCACGTTTATATTTGCACTGGCAGATAAATACATCCGTAACAGATAACTGTCTGGAAGACCCTGTTGAAAAAAATGGGTAGGGTGGTTATGTTTTAGGTGTGATTTAAGGTTAGTTGTGTTGCCTTTTTTGTTGCCACTGTTCTGAAACAAATTCAACATATCGGTTCATTCAAGTTAGCGGACTCTCCTTTCTCATTCGGCTTAAAGCCAAAATGTTCCCACACCAGAGCTGAAGACTGTGGCTTTGAAACGCCACAATCGCTCTCTCTTGCATGCACTCTGTCTCTGTGTGTGCGTAGCGTACGTGCTGCATAAGCACCGCCTTCCACAGAAAGCAGTACATTGACAAAAATCTTAGCTTGTTATTTTATATAGCCTATTCATCATCATCATCATCTTAAATTTCTTTGTTTAATATAGACAATATATCGCCCCTCCAAAATTAACCGCCCTAATTTTCATATAATGTGCGATAAGTCAATATATTGACTATAGCGAGAGGCCTGTAACAATTAAATAGACACTAGGAAACTGTTTAAACCGGGTCACTTCATGTGTTAGATCGTGAAAAGTACAACTGTAAATGCCCTCCGAAACGCATATAAATCTGATAGCTAAAACCGCTTTAGGACGTGATCTATTCTAGGCGATATTCCACATGAAACTGGACAGGTCTAAATAGATCTGGTTTTTAAGACCACATATGCAAATTTTACTCCTCCCAAAATGTTTTTAAAAAATCAAATAAAAAGTTTTGAGAGCATGTTATGGGCTATGAGTGGGATTTAACCGTACCAATGCAACACTCAAAGCAATGCACAGACCGCTAGAATGTTTGTTTCAATTATTATTATTTATTCATTCTATTTTTAGCCAGTCAATAATCATCAAATTATAAAATTAGGATGTTAAATTAATAGGAAATAAAAGCATTAACAACAGTGATGCACCACACACACACACCAGTATCCTATCTTTGTTGCCAACTAATAGACTACTTGTAAATAAAGAACTTGTTATTAAAGTATAAACACTAATAGCTCATGTGTAAGTAGCACTTGATGGAAAATATATCCGTATCTACTAATAAATACTAATAACTGCTAGCATTAAAGTAGACATGGCTTATAGAATAAATGTTAATTCAGCTTGCCATAGGCCAAGCGCTTACAGGAGGAGAGGAGACTTATTATAAATCAGCACAACGAACAACATCCCGTATCTGAACACGGCTTGACAGGAAATCAGATCATCAATAAAGGATGTCCAAAACGAGCTCTGGAGATCGCACACGTAAACTCCCACGTGTTGTTGTGAGCACACTAGAGACAGAAACAAAGAAATGAAAACAAACGGCGAAGGAATTTGCTTTGCGAGCACAGTTTGGTTCAGCAGCTCATATGGAGGCCTTGTGTGCATCCTGTGAATGTTTCGTGCTGTTTGAAATCACTCGACGGCGATAAAGGACGACTCACCAGTTGAATATGTTTAGGGGAGAGATTGCTGTCAAAATATGCTTTCAACATATAAATGCCTTTTACACTATTAAGTTCAAGTTGGTTTTGCAAGTCTTTTCGGGGATGAAGTTCACGTGTACGAACTTTTTGCTTCGTATGGCAAGGCGTTTTAACATTTTATTTACAAAATGTAGGGTACCGTTTTGGTGGGCCTGGTGTAAAGTTTCAGTCGACTTTATTTTCGCTCGAGGAAATGTCAAAGTAAAGCTGTACGGGTCATTCACATATCATATGAGAAGCACTTCTCACTAAACAGATGCTTTTATACACATAAATACCTGTGTATAAATGTTCATTACTAACCTTTCTATGAACAGGATTTGATTATAACTGCAGATCAACGATAGTGTGAAATAGGCTACTGTAGCGTCTGCAATTTTATAAAATAAATAAATAAATGCAACATGTATGAACACATACAGCCCCTGAAAGTCTACAATATGTTACCAATGACAGAAAACTAACACACAGCATAAATATAGTCCTTATTTGGGCTTTAAATACATGCAACATATAGCCCAGTCAGTGCAAACATCTCATCTGCATCTTTAATCTTCACCAGCACATGTAACCACTTGTTAGAACGTAATTCTCTCATTCCCAAGTTCATAACAGTCCAAAAGGTGATGATAATAGTTAAACATGGCAGTTTGTTCATGTTTTAGATTGCTGAAACAATCGTTTGCTCCTTTGTTTTATTGCACGTCACTCTTTCGTTTGTCCGTTTCTGAAAGGATGTCAGAAGCACTTCAATAATCACACGCACGTTATTATCATCAACTCAAGAAGTTCGTTATTTCGAATATAGATGTGCGGCGAGTTCACTCAAGAAAGTGAAACTGCTCACGCTTTTGACGGCCTTGTAAACTACTATGGGGCACAGCGTAGATTCTGCTCTTTTTCTTGGGTTTGTGGCTGTTCATCACGACAACAATAACAAAGTTTGTTTGAGCTCGGGTCGACCATGGCTCATTATTATATGTATATATTATTAGGATGTAATGTCTGGCCTGTGTATTTAAAAATAGCGGTTTCTTTGTTTTCATTCTCCTGGCTTGTGCATAAAGTAGTGACGCTTCTCTGTAAACCAATAGTGTTCAGCTGCGTGTCTCGCTCCGCTTTTTGGTACGCTTTTGTTGTGCTAAGTACCCTTTCGAAAAAGTTCCCAAAAAGTGGTACAGTTTCAATTTTTGGTACCTTTAGACAGTGGAAACGGCCATAAAAGCGTACTGTACCGTATCGTACCACTCAGTGGAAACGGCCCATATTTGTGTGCGCTCACCGAAGGTCTATATGTAAAATATAGTTAACTTGAGCTCAAGATAATAACTGCATTATTATTATTATTATTGAAGTGATGATTCTCGCATACTTTCAGAAACTGACAAACGCGGAAAAAAACAAAGGATGTTTCAGCAACCTAAAAGATGAACAAACTGCCATGTTTAACTATTATCATCACCTTTTGGACTATTATAAACTGGGAATGACAGAATTACTTTCTAACAAGCTGTTACATGTGCTGGTGAAGATTAAACATGAGTTTTCCCTGACTGTAATCTTATGTTTTAAATTGTTTTTGAACCCAAAAAAAGCCTAAGTGTACGTTTTGTCATTTTTTTTTTTTTGTAATTGGTAACATTTCGATGACTGCAAGGGGCTGTATATATTTATAGGCTATATGTTTTATTTATTTATTTGATATAGGCCTAATTGCAGATGTTCACAAAAAGGTTAGTAATTAACATTTATACACAAGAATTTCTGTGAATAAATTGTGTTTTGTATATATGTGAATGACGCATACAGCTTTACTTTGTCATTCTCACACGAGGAAATGTCATCGACTCCGACTTTCTGTTGTACACCATGCCTAACAAAAGGGTACTCTTTGGCAGTGGAGACACAAGTCTGATAAAGGTGACCCATAACATGCCGTGCCACTCAATGGAAATGAGGCATTAGAGACTAATAGCCCAGTTATGACCCAGAACCTTAAAATACATAAAAGTGAGATTTAAGTATTAAAAGCTGAAACAAAATATCTTTCCATTGACGTATAGTTTATTATTAAAAATGTGCTAGTGAATAAAATAGTAACTAATGAACAACAAAATGTTAATACAGCTTGCCATATCCAGGGCTTTGACTAATAAGGTTGGGTCCACACTGAAGCTTATTCTGGCAAACAAAATTGGCAGATAACATACAATACAGGAGAATAATGACCAGAGCTCCAACATCTACACAAACATTCAGATGATAAATGAGCACTTACGATGCCGAAAGTCTTCTGTAAAAGGGGAAATGTAGATACCTGAAGGAATAGTTCATCCAAAAACGTAATTATCCAGAAATATACTCACCCTCAAGCCATTATTGGTGTATGTGCCTTTTTTCCATTTGGACAAATACAATCAAAGTTACATTAAATAAAGCTCTGGCTTTATTCCAACTTTGAAAGAGCTGTGAAGGCTGTTTTTAAAGCTCCAAAGAGGGCGCCCATCGATCCATCATAAAAAGTAATACATAGAACTCTGATTGGTAATTAAATGTCTTTTCAAGTGATGTTTTTTCTAAGGAAAATATAGCATAGAAACAGCCTTCAAAATTGACAGCGAAGTATTTTTAAACCAGACACTGCAAACACAAATGGATAGAGAAGATATAATGGTTAGCTGGGCTGATGTTTCAACCAAAGCTTTAGAATTGCTCTCAGTATCACATAACCCAAACAAATCAATGTATTTTACAGTCTAAATTGAGAAATCAAATTAGTCTGGGTATCACCGCGTGTCATTCCACTTGTCTACCACAAGAGGGCAGAACGCCATCTAAAATGCAGTTGTAAATACAGGTGTCCTGACATTTTATCCTACCCGTCAGATTATGCTAGCTACCAACACTGTATTTGAATGGTTCTGAGCTTCATATCACACTAATCCACAATAAAATATACATTACTAGCAAAAATCTAATTTTAAGCCGCAATTTTTATCTAATTCCAGCCGCAATCCAGCACTGAGAAACACCCATACACTCTAGCATTCACACACATACACTACAGCTAGTTTAGCTTATTCAATTCACCAACATAGCATGTTTTTGGACTGTGGGGGAAACCCACTCCAACACTGGGAGAACATGCAAACTCCAACTGGGGCTCAAACCAGCAACCTTCTTGATATGAGGGGACATTGCTAATCACTGAGCCATCGTGATGCCGCACAACAGTGTGTGTGTGTGTGCGTGTGTGTGTATATATATATATATATATATATATATATATATATATATATATATATATATATATATATATATATATATATATATATATATATATATATACATACATACACACACACACACACACGCACGCACACACATATATATATAAATAAATACATACATACATACATACATACATACATACATACATGCATACATGCATACATACACACATACATACAAATAGATACACACACACACACACACACACACACACACACACACAAAACCATAAACAAACATATTCCATATCAAAGTTTATTGCTGACATGCATGTAGAGATTTGATGAAGTACAAAAATATGTCTTTTATACAAATTTGTTTTTCATCTCTGTACAATTACCCAGTTTTTTTTTTCCTTTGACACCATTCTAACAGAGCAGCTTACGACATCAAACTTTCAGGCTTTTGACTAGTTTCATTTTTTACCAGATTTAAATTTTCCAGTTTTAATAAAAGACGTTGAAAAAAAGGTAACAATTCAAAAGACAAACCTCCCAATTTATGAAACACCTGCACAAAGTGGCTTAAAAAGAACAGAAAATCTAACTAAATGTCCAGGATTTTCCCTTGCAGTGTCTTTTTGAAGTTCTCCGCATTTGCAACTCCAACATTCAACCCAATTTCTGCTGCATCTCGTGGCGCGTCTTGCTAATTTGAATCATGCACTAATTGTTAATTGTAAAACGTATACAGAGCTCAACAACGTACACTTCTCATGCTGCAGACAGAATTTGGACATCACAAAACTGCCTATGCAAGGGTGGGGTGGGCCTTTTTCAGTCACTTATGTAAGGGGGGCTATATTAAAACTGAAAAATACTAATTCTTTTTTTTAAATCGGTTTTGGATACAGACTAAACAATCACATCAACAGCAGTCATATTGCAACCTTACAGATTTCGCTATGATATAATGGCTTTCATGATAACTCTACGTGGACCTAGGATATTGGATCTCTTTTTGAAAACTACGCAAAAGACTTTGATCTGCTTACAAAAAGTCCTTCTCCATCATCAAGTCACACATATTATCCACTACAATACTGCTTTACGATCAAATATATTCACATT
>NC_079450.1:20249818-20414818 GCF_903798145.1 Danio aesculapii | reverse complement strand
CGTCCATCCCTGTGGAAAAGACAAATAAGCATTTTCATGTACACAATAAACATTTAACAGCCTTCATTTAAAGGAATAGGTTACAACAGTTTTGTAAAATTGTTATAATTGAAATGTAAACATTGACATTCAATGTAAACAACACAAGTTTCTGTGGCAATGGAAACTACCCTTGAAAACAAGCACTATCACAATATTTGCTAATTCTAATATTTAAACAGAATGGCTACATATCAAAGCAGAGCGACGTAATGGAGACACTCACTCAGGGATGGAGTACTCTGCTCCTTTGATCTTGCGGAAGAGCTCTTGAGGTATACTGTCGTAGAATGGGAACTGGCCATAAAGCATGGTGAACAGCACCACACCGAGTGCCCACATATCACTGGGCTTGCCACGATATGGTCGACCTACATGGACACACAAAATACTATGTTAACAATAATTTCTACAACAATCAAACTGAAATTGCCTCTGGGTCAAGAAACTGACCCTCAAAATACGAAAAACAAGAGATGACAAGCGATGCATAGAACACATTTTAATACCAGGTGGAAATGGTCATAAGTCATGGCTGACCACTAGTGATCGGATCACTGAAAACACATTAGAAGGAGCCAACGAAGACACTTAATTGACCCTGTCATATTTTAATAAACCACTGCTATTGATTTTACTAAACTATACTCCACCATCAAATAAACTGAAATAAAAGCATGCTTCTAGAAACATTTGAATTCATGTACTTGCATAACGTATTTTATCCCATTATCCTTTGGGGTTCACTTTCACATAGATGTGATTACACATAGCAGACATGATTTAAAAGCATGGCTAAAATTAAACTGGAAGATGAAGCAGTGACCCCAAATTAGCACCCAAAAGATGCCAGCAGCAGTTGACGGAACTAGTTTGGCAAGCAGAGAGCCAACTACCTAATTTAAGAACTGTATATGAGTTATGCACAACAGTGCAAAAGTATGCGAGAATAAACTATTGTTTTTGAAAAAAAGTCTCTTTGCTGACCTTGTTCTGTAAAAACAGTCAAGTCTGTATAAATAAACATGGTTTTCTGATAGAATACATTTTAAAATTTAATTGATTCCTGCAAGATCCTTCAGAAATACTATTTTAGTAGTAAGTCCATTAAACAGCATTATTCTTTGATTAAAATGCATGTTCAAAACAACAGAATTTACAGTAGAAATATTAATTACGGTTAAAAGACAGTAGAAAACTTCATTCATTCATTTTCCTTCGGCTTATGAAATACTTGAGTGATCGGCATGACCCACGGTGCCTGTCTTGCGCGTAGCCGTGCATTTATAGTATTGCACACTGTTTGTGTTGCTCTGCAATAACGCTTCCGAAACACTAGGTGGTAGTAGGTTTTTATGTTCCTCTGTGTCGAATTTCTTTGCGGGTGTTTTGTTTTTTCTGAATGCTACAAGTAGCTAAAACTTGCTCATTCAGAGGCGGGAACCAACAACTTTAATCATAAGGTAAAACATTAACATAAAACAAAAGCTTCCATTTGGAGCTCCTTCACGAGACTCAACACTTGTAAACACTCGCTCCTACATGCTCGCGGCTCTCAGCACTGCCCATGCTTGTCAGCACTACCAAGCCGACCAATCACAGAGCTTGCGCTATGCGTCGGTGCGATGTAAAGTTACATTTTTGGAGAGGTCAGTGTCGGCCACAGCGAGGCATTTGCCGCCTGCGCCAGACTACGGCCAATTTAGTTTATTCAATTCTCCTATAGCACATGTCTTTGGACTGTGGGGGAAACCTGGAAAGCTCAGATGAAACCAACACCAAAATGGGGAGAACATGCAAACTCCACACAGAAATGCCAATTGGCACAGCCAGGACTTGAACCAGTGACCTTCTTGCTGTGAGGGCACAGTGCTAACCACTGAGCCACCGTGCCACCCCAGAAAACTTTTTATGGTTAATTTTATCCAATTTAAAGCACACTTGCTGAAAGGTCTAAACAGCATGGCCACAAACCATGGTAGTACATACATAAAAAATGTTATCAACAATGTCACCATCTTTTATAGTCACCCAAACCTTGTTCATGCTCAACATACAGCTGTTTACCACCATAAATGGGCAACAGAACACAACATGCCAGAAGAGTACCAATGAGTCATGGGAGCTGGGTTTTAAAAGAGGGGTTAATTGGGTAGATTTGTGTTTGGTAAACAGCTCGATGTGTATAATATATTTTTTCAGTAAGGTACACATTTCTCTGCTTCTACTTTGACCCTACGCATGAGAAAGCGAAAGAGGGAACGAGAGAGTGAGCAATGGAAAAAACAGTGAGAGGAAGAGAGAGACAGAGAGAGAGAGAGCAGGAAGAGTAGTTCCTTTCTGCATGACTCATTGTGATGACTCACTGAAGCAGCTCTCCCTTTGTTCTGCTGTCATATTCGGCTGATTTACTCCCAGTTTCTTTCTGTCATTTTACTGTGAATGGAGACCGCAAACAAGAGCTTGGCTGTGCCTCTATTTAACATGCATGCTCGGAATGCACCATCTAACCAGAGCCTACATCCATAGAGGTGTTGGAAAACCCCCAAAAACATCATCAACAAAGTCAGTTTTTGGAAAGGTGGAGTTGTCAGGATACTTTAGCTAGCGCGTCAACAAAAACAAGATTTAAAGCACACATTCAATTTTTGCATCTTTCAAACACAACATCTGGTTCACAATGAAATATTTTAATTGAAATTTTAGCGTTGAAATGAAATCAAGTCAATAGCTATGTTTTCATTCAAAGATGCAAATTAAATTTAAGCACAAAACCAGAATATTGCATAAAAGATTTGCGAATAAAGCAACGTTTCCATCCAATGAGTCAAAGAGAACAAAATTGTCACTTCCTGATTAACTGGCGCCTAATATCAAAAGTAAAAATGGAATTTACTGCAGTGGAAAAGCAACATCAATCTTTTCCTTATTTGATTAATTACTTACGCCTCATAAGACAATGCCAACATGCATTGAACACATGGTGGTGTTTGAAGATGTGAAACGCGGAGCACAGATGCTCTCGACTATTCTGTAGGTAATTAATAACATTGGAACACTAAAACTGAAATGGTTAGGGCGTTTTAGAATGACCAAAACATTTTAGATGCTTTACAATGTGCTCAGCCTGCAGATTTGTCCATTCACACACATTATCATCACATGATCTCTTAGAACAAAATCACATGACTTATTAACGCGCACACTGGAATTTGTTCGGGAAAAGTGTTTCCATCGTAGTTTATGCGCATCTTTTCTTATCGAATAAAATGTTTATCCTACACAGCCGTGGCTGAAGATGACACTGATGCGCACCTCTCAAAAAATGTAACTACACCTCGCAACAATGTGTAGTGCAAGCTCTGTGATTGATCGGCTTAGTACCTGTGACGAGTGTGGGCGGTGCTGAGAATCGCGAGCCCGATGGAGCAACTGTTTACAAGTGTCGAGTCCAGTGAAGGAGCTCCAGATGAAAAATTTTAGTTTTGTGTTTACCTTATGGTTAAGATTTTTGCATGTCCGCCGGTTCCAGCCACTGAATGAGTAAGTTTTAGCTACTTGTGCATTAAGGTAGAGTTCAGAAAAAAATGAAACCCCCGCAAAGAAACACGACACAGAGAAACATAAAAACCTACTGCCAGCTAGCATTACGGAAGTGTTATTACACGCAGAAGTATAAATACATGGCTACACGCAAGGTATGGGCCGTTGGTCACTGCAATCAGTCGATGCAGAAGTATAAACCAGCCTTAATGCGCATACGTTTTTATGCGCATTTTCAAAATTGATGAGCATCTTGGCATTGCCATCAACTGTTTATGCGCATATCTAAAATGCGCAAAAAAATAGGTCAATGGAATCTTAGCTACTGAAACATCACTTTATTTACATTTTTTAAGGTTTGGTTTTAGCTAAAGCCAACCTTCTCAGTTGGTGATAGGATATTGGGAATGTTCAATATGCCTAAATATTTTCTTTTTTTAATAATTGAAAAAAAAATGTATATGTAAAATATATAAACAAACAAGTAATAAAACCAATAATTCACTGACTAATAATAATATAATAATTAAATTGCATATTCAAAATTATACATAGGAGAAGTTTAGCACACAATGGACATCCGTCATAAGCTAATTTCTTGTGTTTTTAAAGGTTGGATAAAACAAAAAAGTCAACATATTTCTCTGTTCACTACTCTGCCTACTAACATCTTTTTAGCACAACTTTTTTCTTAAAATCCGGAACATTACCTTAATAGCACACCTCCTTCAACATAAATGTTTGACACAAGATAAACAGCGAGCCCAGTGTACCGAAATGACATCACTTGAATGAACTTGAGTTCCGTGCAGAAGGGGGAGATTGTTTGGAAAGATAGACCTTGTGATACAAGCGCTGTTAATTTGATCCACCGCACTGCTGAGATCTGCCCGAGGCCTTGACAACCAGCATAGAGGAAGAGTTTTGGTATCGAGTCGTTGATGAGCTAACAGGTCAAGTCTTGCGGCGCACAATGCAAATAATGACTTCATTAAATGCAACTATTGCTCATCCGCTTTGACGGTTTGTGACTGCTATCCTGATTAGGGCCGTGTAGGTGGTTGGGTTTATGAGCTTTGATTACAGTGGTGACATGGAGGGTGAGTCATGTGAGTCACACATAAACACACACACACACACACACACTCTGGATTCTCACCGCTCAGGACATCTGGGCTGATGTAGGCTGGACTGCCTCGCTGGTCCTTTAACAGATCTTCCTCACTCACCAAATGCTTGCCAAGGCAAAAGTTTGTGATGGTGATCCGATGAGTCCTGTGACACACACAAACACAACAATGACGTCAAACAGCCATGAGTTCCCGCATCAGGTCCAGTGCTTAGATTAAAAAGATAGCTTATAAAATACATAATATGAAAGCCTGGAAAAATCCAATGTTATATTTAGCACTAGATAAGAAAAGGGAAAAAGACAACTGCATTTTTGTATTTTGCATAATAACATTTGACAGGACAACCAATATTGTTATTGAAAAATTCTATTTTAAATTCATTCAAACAAGATAGAAAGTAAACAAAAGTTTTTGACAGATTAACCCTGGCAAAAAGCCTTTTCAAATTCTTTTTATTTTAGGGTTTTGCTATATTTATTGTCTGTGACAATATTGGAATTGATGTTTTAGAAAAATTACACGGCCACTCACTTTGCTTAAAAGTTAAAAAAAAAAAAAAAAAAAAACATTGAGAATTTTTTTTTTTTTTGGAGAATGCCAACATTATTAGTGAAGGAATAGCATTATTAGAATGCAAGTGAACTGCATTTTAATAAACATTATTGCCGGCTTTCTGTTTTTGTTAATTAAAATAAAGTTGAAGCCAGATATTGGAGAATCAGTTGCGGTTTGTTTTTCCTAGACTATGCCACAGCCAGATCACCCTGCAGCACAAGACCGGTTACTCACTGAAGCTAAGCAGGACTGAGCCTGGTCAGTACCTGGATGGGAGACCACATGGGAAAACAAGGTTGCTGTTGGAAGTGGTGTTAGTGAGGCCAGCAGGAGGTGCTCAATCTGCGGTCTGTGTGAGTCCTAATGCCCCAGTATAGTGAACGGGACACTACTGTCAGTGAGCAGCATCTTTCGGAAGTCCTGACACTCTGTGTGAATCCCATGGCATTTCTTGTAAAGAGCAGGGGTGTAACCCTGCTGCCTTGGCCAATTCCCTTCATCGGCCCATAATGGCCTCCCTATCATACTTATCCATTGAACTGGCTCTATCACCGTCTTTCCACTCTATCTATAGCTGGTGCGGGGGGAAGCACACTGGCGCCATTGTCCTGTGGCTGCCATCGCATCATCCAAGTGGATGCTGTAAACGTGATGGTGTGGAGAGACCCCTCCCCCTCACGACTGGGTGTATGGCCATACACGATAAATGCACTATATAATTACACATTATTTACTTGCTAAACTGATGCGTTTTAAACAAATCATTTGGTTCCGTGATACAATCTACTCAATGACCGGAGGTGTGATCATCTTATGGATCCGACCAAGCCGACAGTCGGCCATTAGGCAATGTCAGGCCACAAATAAGCTTCTGTCAGGATCGTTTGTTTGGTGTGTTCCACACGTCCCCTCTTGTCAGGCTCACATCAAAGGAAGTTTTCTTGATTCGGTAAGTAGAAGTCAAACGAGTCAGCCATTGATGATGAAAAAACAATCTGATTGGCTGCTCAGCTATGAATCAGAGCATGAGAACACAAAATAAAGCGATGACACTAATCAAACAACACAAGTCAAGAGAGAACAAAGCTGGCTGTCAAATGGATTACCAAATTATCAAACATAATTGCATGAGTGAAAATGGTACGTAATGCTGCTTTGTTTACTGTTTGTATGTGTGCAGCACTAGTTCCTGTTTCCCTTAGTGGAATGACAAGACTGACTACTGCCCCCCTGCATCTATGGAAAGACACATCCTCTTAAGTAGGTGTGTAACATACATTCCTGTTTCAGTCAGCTGTCACTGATTTGGTTTTCATGCTATTTTGTTTTAATTTCCAGACAGGAGCAGACACAGCTGATATTTGGTGTCCACTCAGTCGGTTTTCATTGCCGCTAATTCTTTGGCATTGACTTGGTGTGTCTTGGGCTTTAAAGCAGCACTGCATAGACACCATGGAAAGCATATGGACCTGCTCGCTTTCTAAATCACTGCTCTGGTAGTTTGATTTTATACACAAACTGGTCTGCGCAACACCATTTTAAGATGAACACACCGTGTCCCTTGCTTTGTTTAGAACCTTCTGTTTTAATAAATCATTTGGACAAATAATTCAATGAATCACTCAGTAAGACAGGAACTGCTGCCACCTACTGGCAGTTCTATGGTCAATGATATATCAATAACAGGCCAAGTTACGAGCAAAACAACACCTTCCTTAATTATCATTAGTGAGAAAAAAACCAAAACAACACATGCACACCCCTAAATGTACTCAATTGACTCAAATCTGCTGTCTGTAATAGTATAGAAAACAAACACTTTTTACACTATACATGCCAATCAAAACAAAACTCTACCTGTTGTTAGGCGAGTCAAGCTTGTATCTGTGCAAACATGCCTTTAATATTTTTGTTGATGTCATTAAACCTAATCTGTGGCAGTGAGCCATTTTGCCTTTCCAGAAAGCAGAACCCAACATGACAGGACACACCGTGAGTGCACTTGACAAACAAGTGAGTCACCTGTGGCTTCTCACAAGCTCAGGAATGACTAATCTTTGCACCTCAGAAAGGAAAGAACAGCACTTTTTCACTGGCAGGCATGAAATGAAAACAAGTGCTCCAGCACACACACGCTCTTGCGTAAAAAGCCATTCGTGTTTACAATGAGCAAAATTAGCACGTCAGCTGATGGAGCTGAAGCAGGGGACTCCAATGTGAGAATTCACACAGTCGCAGCTGTAATCTCCAATCACTATAAAAAAAACACCACCACAGCAGCTACATCTCTCAGCAACATCCTCTTTTCCCATGCTTCCCCAGTTATGCTCTCACTTTCACGCCCTGAAAGTGACTGTCACACTTACGCCTAACAGCTACAAACAGGCCTGTTTCAGAAGCTTGGTTTTTCCCGAAAGAGTTCCTTACCGATTTAGAGCTGATTACTATCTTCATTTAAAAAGGAGGGTGATGATTAAATTAGAATAAAACAGCAACAATAAAAAAGAAAAACTAGATTACTCAATGTAAATGTTTAATAATGCTTAATAAATTAATTGTGTTCTATTTTTGTACAAATTGTAACCTTGTGCAAGCTTAAATTTTATGAATCTGCTCCACTAAGATGGTTCAAGCGTCATTTTGCTCTTGGTATTGAGATTTGGTTGTCAATACGATTATAAAAGGAGGTTTAAACGCTAAACGGGTTTAAACTAGGGCAAAAATGTTTGACCACTCTCACAGAGAGAGTTAAAAATGCATTCTACCAGATTGCTTTCATAGTGCAAACACTCATGTGGTCAAATGCATTCAACCAGCCACAAAAGACCACATGCTCTCTACCTACTGCCTTAACACATTATCATTATTCATGTTCATATTCATTTTGTACGCTGGTAAAAAGGATTTGTTCATTCGGTTTCTTAAGGAGAGAAAACCTTCACTGTGACACTGAAGACTGAAGTAATGATGCTGAAAATTCTGCTTTAAATTCAGCTTTTAAACCACGTTCATTAAGAAAATGGGTATTTCATATTACAATAACATTCAGCAGTTTTTACTGCATATTTTGATTAAATGGATGCAGCTTTTGTGAGTAGAATGAGCTTGTTTTAATAATTAATAATTCTATAACACTTTAGGTCACAATTTATGCTATTAACTACTGGCTTATTACCTGCCTATCATTAAGATATTAAAGGTCCAGTGAAGCGCTTGAAATTTGCATTTTTATTCGATGTTTGACGTAATCTCAACCGAAACACAAAGCAAAGTTGGGACAGTGTAGCTCCTGCCCTTTTAAAAAACAGCCAATAGTGTTTTGTTTTATCACAGCTCTGCCAGAGAGTGGTTGAGCTCAAATCAATGGCAAATGAGAAGCATCTTGAAGGGGGTGGGGCATGTCAGATACTAGAGAACATTTGATTGGTTATGATTTGATGAAAAACTGTAGTATGTAGTGATGTAAATAAAACCGTTGATCCATTTAGGCGGAAGTGACAATCTACAAGCTTTCCATGTTTATATTAGTTTTATATCTTCTAAAAGTGAATTTTGTCGCTGTTTTGGAGCAAAACGAGCTAATTGATATCTTACAAACTAACAATACTGATACTAACATCTAAAACTCTTTATTTTAATTTCATGGGACCTTTACGGTTCATTAGTAGGGGAATCACAGGTTAACTCACGATACAATATTATCACGATATCCTCGGTATTGGTACATCACGATATCATCGATTCTACTATATATATCGATATATCACAAGTAATTCATACATAATAGATCACGATATTTGTAAATAAATGAGAAAAAAAATACCTCAAAAAGTTATAAGATACATTTCTCTTATTAACAGCACATTTTATAGAGTTGCAATAATGTAAAACTAGCACGCAGCTGTTAAACAAGGTGAATATGCTGACGTGCAGAGAACAGTGACTGAAAAGGGCACATCTCTAAATTAGTCGCAGCAGCAGAATCTCAATTTAGTGGAATATACTCTTTTTTTTTTAAGTCAAAATAGCAATTTATTGCCTTTTAATTTTCTGTAAACTTAAGACACTTATGCTTATGACAATTGGGCGACTTATTTGATGTATTTTATGCTTAGCCCTGGTTTATTTTTGATCATGCTAAATCGTGCATGCACTAGAACTGTTTCTTCAAAAACAGTAACTGATCAGAATGCTCAGAGAGGTGAGCACAGACTCCGCTGAGCACTTATAATGCCTCCAGCAGTGGACATTAGCTATTTACTCATCAAATTGTAAAAGTAATTTTTCAGGTTTTTTTAATTTTTTTTTTTTTATAATTTACCAAATATTTTCAGCCAAAGTTTTTATAATATCATCTACAAGACTTTCCCAAGGTCTGTAATGGTTAAACAAACACAAGGTCATTCAAATGATATGTTCATGACCTGTTGATATATTTATCGAATATACATTTTGGTGGAATTAAATGGTTTGAGCTCATACTCGTGTATGAAATCTCACAGCACTGACCGCAGGCAAGCGCAAGTGATCTAGTGAAGTAAAAGAGTGTCTGTGAAGGAGAAACTAGTGGAAGATTCGGAAGAGCTGGAGTGTCTGACAGACAAATACCTTGGTCCAGCTTGAACAGAAGAAGTTATCCATATGATAATTCACCATTGCATTGGCTCATCTGTCAGTGGTTTAAATGATGCTGGTGCGACTAATATATTGTTGATCCACCATTACTGGATGTGTACCACTGGGTGTACTGCAGCCAAAGCGGTAAACTGCTGCAGTAAGTGTAAGCCTGATTAATTCATTCAGATCTTTTGTACATTTAGATAAATATTGATAATTGGCGCCAGAGTATCAATAATATATCGCAGTCTGAAATATCAAGATATATCAGGATATTGATATTTTGTCCCACCCTATTCATTAGTAGTTATAAAGTATGACCTTATTCTGCATCCCTAATCCTACCCAAAACCTAACATCTACCTTACTGACTATTAGTAAACAGATAATTAGTCGTTTATTAAGCTAGTAGTGTTAGTTAATGGTTTGTTAATAATGTGAAGTGACCTAAACTAAAGTGTTTCCAATAATTCTTACTTACTGGTAGTGTACTTAACCAAACGCTTTGTTTGTAACTATTAGGAGCTTTTAGAAGCCATTCTTTACATGCCTTGTCCAGCTTCAGTTAGTTTTCAGAACAGTCTCAACCTAAACGAAAGCTTTTATCTGGTCTCATCCTGACTATTCGTGCTTTGCTTCCCGGGCAAAAAGAGTCTGCTAGTATTTCTCCTCAGGACATTCTCATTGCTCATTCTCCTCTTCCTGCTCATGTGAAGAGACCAGAAGCCTCCCCGGTTGCTCAGTGCTGCTAAAATTAGCCCCTGTTGATGGGAAAACTTAAATGGTTTAAAACGCAAGAGGAAGTCTTGATGTTGAAATCCGGTCAGAACTGCCTCTACGGGATGAGGTTAATGTGGGATTTTGATGCAACGGATTGGTAATGGAGTTCCTTTGCTTAGGCAACGCTGTGCTGTAAGAGGAACAGAGCTAATAGTGGAAGCAAATGTGCAAATCAGGCAATTTGTTCACTTTTATAGAGTCTTGATGGTGACGGCCATATGGTGCACTGACACGCTTGAAGAGTGGAGTGTGCAAGCTGTCAACATGCGAAAACAGGTATGAAGTAATAGTATGAAGTAGTCTCACAAACACTTGTGAAATGTGAGAGAAGCTTATTGCCAAAAAAAAAAACTGATGACCAACAATGCTATTCTGCACAAAACTTCACAGATACTGCATGACAGCAGATTCAGCTGGGTGGTTTTCAAAGGGCTAGAGCGAGTGTACATGTCATGGACCACTTATGACTAATACAGAGTACTTTCCATTCCACCCAAAGCCAACAGTCTGCTGGCTGGGCAGGGTCACACAGACAGTAGGATCACAAGGGTATTTTGGAGAGTGAAAAGGAGAGAAAGATCGAGAGAAAGAGAGAGAGTGAGCTCTGCCAGCGTTACGTGAGTGTGACTCAGCTCTGAGCTATGGATCCTTTGGCAGAGGGCTGTATTATCTCCAGCTGGGACACAGTGTTCTGCTCTCTCGCTGAACTGAAGCAGACAGACCAGGCTGCTTGGTTTCATCACCATAGGGTCCAATGACGAGTGTGTTTGTGTGTGGATGTGTTTTCTTTTGTTGTTTAGCAATCCGATGCCGGTCCATGCCTGTCCTTTTAAATTGCTTCCATGAAAAAAGGCGTAAAATGTTTTGACTTGACAATGGCACATGCAGGGAATTAGGGCAAAAAAAGTTCCCAAGCCTTTTTGTAAAGAAAAGAAAATACATGGTAAAACTACCAAGATTAAAAAAAGAGAGACTAGCTACATTCTGAACTAGAATTTCCCGTTTAATTTTTGCCATCCTGTCAGTTTTAAATCAGTAGGACTATGAGAAAGGAAGCAGGGGAGGAAGTGAGACAACTTTTTTTTTATGCCAGACTCAATTGGTTGATGCATAAGCACTTCTAAGTAAACACCACAGAAATGTAAGTGTGACTTAAAGCTAGAGTAGGCAATTTCTGAAAGCCTAGCTTTGAAAACATAAGATTCCCTTTCCTTTCACAGAGATCTCCAAAGTTATGGCTCAGATTTTGGAAGCATATGAGAAGCAAGACTAATTTCAAAATGTAACATGCAAAATGGAAACGCTATATGCAATAATGCAATATATTTAAATTTGCATTCTCCATAACCTGTGCAAAGTTAGGTGCAAAGCAAAAAAAATGTATTATATCGTTTAAATTTGCCAACCACAGTTTTAATGTGTAAATTGTGTATTAAATCTTAACACAATATAAGTTGCGAAATTAAACTGAAAATACTCCAATTTATTTAATGTGTGAAACATACCAGCAGAAATGGTGGAAAACTTATGTCCCCATCCCAATCCCTCTTAGCCCTTTTCCCTACCCTTTCACGTGAAGGGGTAGGGGTGTCCCAGTTCTCTTAGTGTAGAGACAATACTGTATAAGGCATAGGGCTAAATAGCCTTTTTCAGGACCACACTCGAAACCAAGGAGTACAAAAATTTCCCAGAATACACCAGCCACAACGGCAGCATGAAGCATGCACACAGAAGTCAGGAGATGCACTGATTAGTTTTTTCATTGTTACAAATTTTAACAACAAACAAGCATGTGTTTTAATACATTCATAATGGGGTTCGTGTTTTACCATCACGCTTAAAAAAAAAAAAAAAAAGTTTGCCATCTATAATCTCTCATAATACCTCCTGTATAGTAGTCCCACAACATACTTTCACATCTGTCACTCGATGACACTAGAATACCCTGTCAGAAAAGTTTAATAACTGGGAATGAGCTTTTTACAGTGTCTGGTATTACATCGATGTTAATGTTGTTTTCGTGTGTTGAATGAATATAGTTCTAAGCAATTACTGAATATTACACACATCAGTTAAGTTTGTGCAATACATTTTCAGTTTAATTTTTCAACTTATAAATAATAAAAAATTGTGATTTACACATTAAAATGTGGTTGAAAATGGCAAATATTATATATAAAAAATTTATTTTCATTTTGTGCCAAACTTTGCATATGTCTTGAAAAAATTATAGCCCAGTGCACTGTGCTTTTTATGTTGCTAGGCAACCACTGTAACAATGATCATGGTGCTGGAGCACATGATATTTGGCGCTTTGTCCACAGAGTTTACAAATAGAAAACCATTTTAAAAGGTGCCTCTCACTGCAAGAAAATGTGTTTGGTATGGTTAAAAATAGCAAATATTTTATAATTAAATTTTAATTTTGTGCCAAACTTTGCATACGTCTCAAAAAATGCAGATTTAAGACAAATACTCTTTAAGACTTTTATGACAGTATGTTCTGTCATATTTGATTAGCTTCCTTGATGAATAAAAGTATCTCTTTTTTATCAAATCTCTTTTACCAAATTTATCTGACTCCAAACTTTTGAAAGATAGTGTGTGTAAACATATCACCTTGAAGACATTTTACAGTGTGGGACTGAATAAGTGAAATGGCAAGTTGCGCAATGCATACCGTCAACTCAACCATCCAGGATACAAAAGTACAACTGCTCGTAACGTGATGAGGAAGGGAAAGATGAAAGAAGAGCCCACTCCTACTTTCTCTACACATGCCACTGAGCTTATATGGTGTGACGGATTTCGTAATTAGACAAGCTGTGAACTTATGTGACCGAACTACAATATGTGAGAACTCAGCGGCAAGCAGCACATGCTGGCAAATGTGACAGGCAGAACTGAGGATTTTCAATTAGTCAGTGAGTCTCTCGTTCCTCAGGACATTTGAAATGGCAGAGGCAACAAAACCATGGTTAAATGCATTCTGGTTCCACACGCACAAACAGCAGACATGCACGCAGCACATATGGTGTTTGGAGAGGGTCTTTATGGATGAGGGATTGGGAATTCCGCTAGGACTATTTGATTCACAATGCTTGTTGACCTCAGATGCCTTTAAGCCAGCATGTGTGGTTTCTCCCCCCTCCTCGGCTCAATCACCCTCTGCTTTTTTTGGGTAATGAAGCAAGGGCACGTTCCATGCCTACTCGTTTTAACTGGGATAGTTTCCCACTGCTCCCTCCCTCCCTCTTCAGCCTGTAGGGATGAATCACACTCTCAATAAGAGCTCAAGAAGAGAAGGGTCAATGAGGCCAGACGGTGCTCCATAAAACCCCAACAGAGAGTTGAGCACACAGAAATCTCCACCAGCACATTAGAGAAAAGAAAAAAAAGGAGAGACGTCTTACCTTTTATTAAGCACCATGTTTCCAAGCTTCAAGTCTCTATGCACGATGTTCTTCTGCAATGGCAAAAACAGTGTATGGTTAAAATATATACATGAAGATTCAGGCTACATGTTGGCTATCTTTCTCATGACAATCAGCAGAGAACTGGCAAGCAAAATAATCCTCCTTAATTCAGGTGACTCACAGTCAAAATCAACATGAAAAGGTCAGGTGCAACCAGTTTACTTTTGCATTATGACTAATTTCAAAAGTAAACAATATTTTTGTGAGGAAAAATGGCTTCACTGCAGCCGGAGGAGTTCGGGCATACCTGCAACACGCCCATTTTTTTCAGGAGTCTCCTGTATTTCAGACCAATCTCCTGCCACCCTCCTGTTTTGTTATATTTCCTGGAAAACTCCTGTAATTTCACCCCACCCCCGGTCCTCAGCAGCTTGGTACAGTCTGTAACACCCCCAGGGTTGCCAACTTTGGTATAAAATCAGATCACAGTGGCCGCCCAAAACCAGGTCCATAGTACAGTTACTAACACCACAGTACAGTTACTAACCCGGTTCTCAACTGTGTTATTCAGACATAAGATTTACCCCTCTAGTCTCCCAGAAAGTTAGGAGCCCATAACATCAAACACGCTTTTCAGTTTTAAAAATGTGAGGCACACAGACTCTGCTTTTTTATTGACTTCAAAAAAGAGCGTTGCACTGTGCTTTTCATGTTGCTAGGCTACCACTGTATCAATGGTCTTGGTGCTGGAGCGCATGATATTGGGCGCTTTATCCACAGAGTTTTTTGACTCCAGGCGCGCAGAGCACACTGTCAAAAATGCGAGGTGCAGTAGGTGTTACAACAAGAGGCGCACAGAACAAATAAACATGCTTGCTGCAAACAGAAAACTATGTTAAAAAGGCACCTTTTACTGCAAAAAAAAAAAAAAAAAAAAAGTGTTTAGTGTGACCTGGGCCTTAAGGCTGATTTTCACTTCTGCGTCAAGTGATTGGCATGACCCACGGCGCCTGCCTTGCATGTAGTTGTGCATTTAAACTTCTGTATACTGTTTGTGTTGCACTTCAACAATACTTCTGAAACGCTAGCTGGCAGTGGGGTTTTATGTTACTCTGTGGCGAGTTTCTTCGTGGGTGTTTTGTTTTTTCTGAACGCTACCTTAAAATGTACAAGTAGCTAAAACTCGCTCATTCAGAGGCGGGAACCCGCGGATGTGCAATTACTTTAAGTGCAATTCTGAGAATGTCTTGGCTGATGCTCTCTCGAGGGCATAGATCATGTCTTGTTTTTTTTTTTTTAACAAAACGAGTTTGTTCATAACGGTGAGAGTGTTACGGTTCCCGTATATTGTTAGGATTTTTGCCTCCTCTCTCTCTCTCTCTCTCTCTCTCTCTCTCTCTCAGCCCGTCACATCCTTTAGGTCCGCTTCGCGACAGCCGATTGGTTGGGAGACCCGTCACTCATCATTGGGTGACGTGGAGCGATGGCATAAAAGGACGCCAGGGAGAGCGGATGGAGAGCGCTTTTTCCTTTGATCCTGTTTTTTGTGTGTTTTGCCGACATGATTTTGTTATTCGATGTTTTTGCTTAACTTTCGTTTGGATAAAATTATTTGTTATTATTTCTGCCCATTTTTGAACTACTTTGTTATTTTTTTTGTACATCTTTATTTCGATTGTTTGTTTGTTACTTTTTGGCCCAGCACTTGCCTGGCAAAAATCAAGTTTGCATTAAGAGTTGACTTTGTCCTCAGAGTAAGGTGGATAGGAAGATGTCGTACGACTTCCATTCTGCAAACACGTAGTCAATTCATTGTTTAAAACACCAGGTAAGAAGTGAACGCCATTTGTGTATTTATATTTTTGTATTCTTAGTTTAGGATAGGTAAGTTTATGGCGCTTGGCGCTGAAGATTTTTCTTTTCTTTTCTTTTCATGATTCTAGGTAGGTAAGGGGTTTGTTGATGAGGTAGTATTGTTTTGTTATATTTATTTCTTTGATTTTGGCTTCACTAGCGTCCCCTTACTCTTGAGTTGACCAAATTTTGTTTGATACTTTGTTTCATTTGCTACTTTATTATTGTAAATATTTCTTATTTTTGTAAATATATTTGGGCATTCTGGTTTCACTTTCTTTGTATATTAAATCACTTTTGTTGGCAGTTTGTTGTTTGTCTCGTTGCTTGAACCCAACACAAGTGAAAATACCACACCGTTTAAATGTTATTACTTTTACCCTAGACTAACATCAAAGAGGTTGTAACAATATGGTAAGCACAAAACAACAGTTTCCATCTAGAGCTCCTTCACGGAACTTCACACTTGTAAACACTCGCTTCAACCGGTTTGCATGACTCTCGGTCCCACCCACACTGGTCACAGCTACCAAGCAGACCAATCACAGAGCTTGCGCTATGCGTTGTTGGGACGTGTAGTTACATTTTTTGAGAGGTGCGCGTTAGCGTCAGCCACGGCGAGGACTATGCAACGGCACATTGACGCATACACGTGCGCTTGACGCAGAAGTATAAATCAGCCTTTAGTTGACATCAGCCAAAACTCACTCACATAAAATATACAAAATGAAAAAAAATAATAGTAATAATAAAAATAAAAACCATAAAATCACAACACAAATTAACAAAATTAACACTAAATTCAGTAAAACTACATTTAAAATTCAAAAATGAAAATCAAGGTTACATGTAAACTAGTAAAAGCTAAAATATACAAACATAATAAAATGTAAGTTGTTTATATGTATAAAGTGCTATAATATAGCTAGCCCCATCATTTAATATTTAAGGTACATAAGTGGCGCAGTTTATTACTTTAAATCAAACAAAGACTGGTGCATCAGACTAGGAATTAATGTGCAATATCAAGAAAAATGGTCAACGCTTAAAGCTCACCTTATGCAACGCCTCCACCACTCTCACCACATCATAGAAAATAATGATGGCCTCGCGCTCGCTCAGTCGTTTTTCTTTGATGACGTAATGCTGCAGGTTGATGAGGTCGGCCGTCTTGTCACTGAAGTCGTGGGCACAGAGGCAGTCCAGCACCAGACAGATTCGTCTCTTCATTCTCCGCACCTTGTTGGCCTCCATGTCCTCGACGATCTCACAAGAGCGATCCTGAGATGGTGAAAGTGAAAGAGATAATGTGTAAAAAAAAGTTGTGCAGAGAATAATTGCAGGGATAAAACACAAGACTTTACCTCAGCCAACCTGACAGTGCGTTTAACAATATCTAACAAAGAAAACTAATATTTAACTGCACCGTTCAGCTTTGAATGGAGCAAGGAAGAAAATACAGTACTTAAAGAAAAAGATGACGCTAATGGACTGGTGATACAAAAAGGACAGTAGCGCTTCGCCATGAGCAACAGCTTGAATGAATGAAAACCCTCCTTCAGTCACCTGAGACTGGGGTCAAATGAGGGCCACAAATCGATCGGCAGTGTGGTTTGTGTTCGCAATGACTGTGCCTCCAAACACAAGAGGCAATCCATAATTAACTGGCCCACTCTAGAGAGGAGCTATAATAAACCAATCAATACTGCGAGCTTCAATGAATGGCCCTGACAGCACAGTACAGCTTGTTCTGAAGGCGTTTTTTTACCGGGAAGAAAGGAGAGGGCTAGATATAGTTAAAAAAAAAAAAACGCATTACAAGCAAAGAGAGACAGAGAGAAAAAGAAAGCGTCTCGCACAAAGAGAAGTAAGTGGTGAGTCACTGTGAACACTTCGTGATGAAAATGAAAACAACTGAAGGAACAATGAAGGCACAAATTAAGTCGTGGGACTGAGGACATACAGTAGGGGAGGGAATTTTAGGCATCTCACAAATCGATTCATGGAGTTATACAGATTCCAAAACAAGCCTTTCAAATTTCAAAATGCATAAATCTTTGGTGAGTTAAGGCAGATTGCCTGCTCTCATCACACAATAGAAACTGATTGATTTTAAATAGAGAAAAAAGAAAAGAGGAGGCTCAGCATCGCAAAAAAAAGATAAATTGCCAATTTTGTAATGAATATACAAATTTTTATGGATGCATGATCAATAGGGTGATGCAAAAAATCTTAAGAGAATAATGGAATCCAATCATAAATGCAGAATTAGATATATAATGCTGAATATCACTGATTTTGGCATAAATTTGGATGAACAGGATTAGATTAAATTAGATTCAACTTTATCGTCATTACACATGTACAAGTACAAAGCAACGAAATGCAGTTTAACAAGGAGTGCAATAGCAGCAAGTGCAGGATACAGGTATAAGTTTTAAAGTGCAGTTATTGAAAATCTATGGTGATATTTACCGATGGATGTACTATCAGCATTATATACAGGTTGTATTAGCTATGAACAGAGATTTACAATAGCTAATGAAGTAAGATCAATCCAAAGTAGCGCTGTATCCTTGATTAAATCTCAATGTGGACTAGCGTTTATTCATTGTGAGACAACTATAGCTGGGCAATTAATCAAAGGCAATTTGATGCGCATTTTGAAGGTAAATTAGCCACTACAAGCTGGTTCTAGTTTAACTCCAAGACTTGCTTTTGATGAAGCAGCATTTTACTACATGGAGTTCTAGTACACTAACAAGCTATAAACCACATCTAATATTGATTTAATCAGACGATAATGAACTCAAGATAACTGTTTTGTGACAACAACAGTGGTTTGAGTCATTTCTTAGTGAATTACGACTGTAATAAATGCTGCACATAAAAATACGACATTTAACAACATGTTTTTACTCCCATCTCACTTCATAATTTCAGAGTCGTGTGTTTATTAGTGATCCTGAATCCATCAAAGACGCTAAATCTTCTATATATACAGCAAAGCTATTGGGATTGCTTGGGTTTATTCACATTTGGAGTTTCCGCACAAGAGTGTCCACTGGACTTTGAGGACTTTACTACTAAAGACACAACCATGCTTCCCTGACAAGATGTGCATGACAATCGCAAGTATAATCAATTGCATTTGCAATTTCATTGGGATTAATCACTTACAGAATTATCAGAATTATTATCCCCCCTGAATTACTAGCCCCCTGTTTATAGACTATCGAAAAAATAAAGTGGCTAATAATAAATGGTTTTTAAAAAATTAAAAACTGCTTTTATTTAATCCGAAATAAAACAAATAAGATTTTCTCCAGAAGAAAAACATATTATCAGACATCCTGTGAAGATTTTCCTTGCTCTGTTAAACATCATTTGTGAAATATTTTAAAAAAGAAAAAAAAATTTAAGGAGGGTTTATTAATTCTGTTTTCAACTGTATGTGTTACCCTGTATTCAAAAAAAGGTGTTAACCTATATAAAAAAAAATTAAGAAAAAGAAAAACTTATTTTTATTGGGTTCTTAACATTGAAATCTGTTACATCCTTGTAGTTAAATTGAATATTTCTATGATTTTTCATGATTTTATTTAGTTGGACATGTTTGTTATTACTAACAGCTATTATAACACAGATAAAAAAATGAATTTGGGGAAAAAATATAGCACTGGATCACGTTCCTAACAGTGGTGAGTTCCTCATAATTATGATTATTTTTTAATTAATAAATCATATGTGTGTGGCTGAACTAAATATAATTTAAGAACAAATCATGGTGCATAATGAATCACTTCTTCCCTGCTCTTGATGTCCAAACAATGTGCCAAACAAATTTCATCAGCTGCACAATTAATGCTACAATAATTGCGCATAATTACACATAGTGCACATGAGCAACTCCTAATAGGTCTTACCTGGAAGAGGCCATGATGGTGCACCACTCCTTCTTGATTGGAAAGCAATGACAGTAGAGAATACTCTGTGTGCAGGAGCATTTTGCCTTGTCTTTCTTCTTGCGTCTCTCCTGCCGTGTCCCCTCGTTCTTCAAGGGTCAGAATCTACAACAAAGGTCAAAGGTAAGAAGACACCACTCAATAAGATCCTATTCGAAATCTTCCTGGGAGTCTCTTATCTCCACTGCGATGGCATACTAAGCCATCAACGATCCTGAGGCCATACAGACGGTCCATTAAAGGTTTTATCTACAGAGAAGACAGAGATAAGTCCCTCACATGTCCTTCAACACATCTGGACAGCAATCTGAGGAACACTTGATTTAGGGGCATTGAAGAACAGGGTTAAAAGGTCAGAGTTCCAATTGACGAGCACCTTTCATTCAAGTAATAAAGCTGGTCCATAAAGAGGTTTGAGGATCATCTCTGAACCAGAGTTTGGTCATGAATTAGACAGTAGAGAGTAGAGATTTGTTGAGGCGGGTCAAAGGTTCACGCAAACAGTGAGACACACTGGGGCTTTTGTGTTCAGATGAAGTCTCACTTCCCTGGTCAGGACATGTTTGAATCACATGAGAGGGTGATGATACAGAAAGACACAGTTTGCATCTGGTATTAAAAGCCATTTGGACTCATCCATTCCACAAAACAGATGTAAAATGCAACATTTTGCAGGGCAGAGTAAAAATACTAATATCTTTAACGAAAATCTTTAAAAAATATATATATAATCTGATGAATCTTCCACTAAAATTAACAGAGCTAATACTGAATAAATGATATTGTTTAAAAAAATACAACCTTTCAGAACGTTGATAATTTGAACACAATTTGAGAACCAAATGATGAAAAATACTGAAGTAATTGCTGTGGAAAATTCAGATTTGTCAATGGATTAAATTAAAATGAGAAAATGTACATTTTAAATTACAATAACCTTTCATAATATTTCAGTTTGTGTATGTATTTTGATTAAACAGATTGTGCCTTTGTCAAAAATAGAGACAAAATATTTTACAAACACCAAACATTGATACTACTGAAACTGAATGATGAATTATCTGTATAAATTCCAATATTTTCTAACTAAATGACCCAACATCCTCTTCCACTCTATGCAACTCAATAATAAACAGTCTCAGGAGACCCATTTGTGACCAAATATAATTCGTCTCACCTGACCAACATACCTTAACCCCTTGTAAACAAAGAGCACTCACTTTTAGCTGATAGAAATCGTCTGTCCCATCCTTCCTGGCTAGAAACTGCGCTATACTCTGCACAGGAGAGTTTCCCAGTCGTGGGCCTGCACAGATGGAGTGGAATGGGAAAAATTAGTGAGAAGAGATGCAAGAGAGTACTGCAATTCCCCTTGAGGCAATCATAAACTCTCTTATCACAATGCCCCACTCTACCACGTCACACTGCTATTTCCAACTGTGACAGATGCATTTCAAAGGCAAGGGAGCAGCGTGATAGTGGCATACAGGAAAAGACCTGTGGATTCAGGAGTGGAGCAGTCAATCCAAAACATTCCTGCAATTCCTTTTCAAATAGAGCCTCAAAATATCCTCCTCCTCCTTGCCTAGAAACACAAAGAGATAGAGCCAGTGTTGAAGATTCACTAGCACTGGCCCTAGGCAACTTACCTAAAACAAAGGGACCAGCTCTCTTGGCATTGTTGCCAGATATCCCAGGACAAAGAAGCTTGCTGGCCCTGCCAGATGACTCTCCGGCCCCTCGTTCCGAAGCACGACGTTTGGACATTCTGCAGATCTAAAAAAGCCAAGAGAGAGACAGTTTTATTGCCATATTTGCTCCTCTTGCTATGTCATGGAAAAAAACAAAAAAAATTTACCTCATATTATAAATACCACTTCTACACCACCTGACAAAAGTCTTGTCGCTTATCCAGGCTTTATGAACAACAAATAATAACTTGACTTCTTGTTGATCATTTAGTATCAGAAGTAGCTTATATGAAAGGCAAAGGCTTCTAGATTACGCTTATTTTACCAAAATAAAATATAATCAAGACTTGATTCCTAATTATTTAATTAGGACTGTATCTTACTCCAGACATGCTCAATATTGTTCACGTCTGGTGACAGGGCTGGCCAATGCTGGAGCACCTTGAACTTTCAGGAACTTTGACGAGGAGGCTGAAGTATGAGAAGGAGGGCTCTCCTGCTGAGGAATTTGCCCTCTCCTGTGGTTTGTAATGTAATGGGCAGCACAAATGTCTTGATACCTCAGGCTGTTGATGTTGCCATCCACTCTGCAGATTTCTCGCACGCCCCAATACTGAATGTGACCCCAATGTAACTTGACTGACTTCTGTGAGAATCTTGGGTCTATGTGGGTTCCAAAAGGTCTTCTGCAGTATTTGTGATGATCGGGATGCAGTTGAATAGATGATTCATTGGGGGGGATAAAAAATAAATAAAAATTCGGCCTTCTGTCACGTTTCTGAATGATTAACTAGAAGTCAAGTTATTATTTGTTTCACTTACGACTGGGATCAACATTAAGACTTTTATCAGGTAGTGTATAATTATAAAAATATTTTAACAATAAAAAAGTCATCCACAGCAATAAATAATACATAAGTTAAAATACATAAATAATAATTATAATAATATAAAAAAGGTTTACTTTTAATAAAAACTGAACAATTTGGAAGGATTCACGTTCAAATATATTTCATTCAAAGTCTCTCCAGATATAAATCGCTGTCTGATAACATTTAAAAACAGGGCATTCCAAAAGTATATGTTTACCAGTTTGGTTTTTGTTGCAATGTTGACATTTTGGGGGTTCTTTTCCCTTGAGCAAATGTCAATGTGTGAATCTTGTGCGTCCGATATGACATCTTATGTAAACAATCTTCATTATAGCTTGAGTTTTAAAAAAAACACTTAGACTTTCTTCTTATTTCTAGCTGAATTCCAAAAACTTTGATATTCTGAGCACTGATTCTAAAAATGCCAAAATAACATTGAGAATTCATTAACACTGAAGACAAGCATCCATGCAGATGTAAATTCTTGACTAAAAACAAAACGTTAAACATTCAAGCAATGCAGCCATAAGACACCCGTCGACATTCTTGCCTTAAGGGGAACTAGCCAATCCAATGAGGCCTTTCCATACACCAACAACAAGGTGCGAGTTAAAAGAGGGCAAATAACAGGTGGGGGAAGGAGATTTAGCAAAAGTAAACCCCTCCCAGACACCTCGAAACAGTCAGGTGCCATTAACAGCTCTGTCCCTGCATGAATGACAACCCATCAGGGCCGTATGCATTTGCATGAGCAAAGATTAGCAGCAGGTGTGAACGGTTGATGCGACGGACAATGGAAGTCCATTCACACACAAATGGCGCCACTGACCACTATCTGTTCGAGAAAGGCAAACATTGAGCACCGCAAGTGCTCAAACTGACAGCATCATTTTGACCTGCGTTTCATGCTTTTCTGCCTTTCGCTATTTGTAATCCTTCCGTTCCTTAATCTGCACGGGTTTATCTGCAAATCTCTGTGGCGTAATCTGCATATTACAAGATTCTCGTACTGACCGTTTTGTAACAAAGACCTTTGATGTTAGAATTTCACATCAAGTGCATTATTATAGGCAAGGATTCAGAATAAGGACTTGTTTATTTCAGAGGAAGAAGCCTTGTTGTTTTGTTGAGCAACGGTTCTTGTATAATCTGTTGCTGTGGCTTTCAGAAAGGCAAGTGATGCTACGGACAGATACAGTGTGATTCACACAGGCCCTGGGGTTTGCACTGGTAGCAGTTTGTCAGAAATATGAAATGCTGCTCTCCGACACCAATGGTAGGGTGACACACGCAGCCTCCAGACATCATATCACGATGCAAACGAAAGGGGTGGGGGAGTGCATTTAGCATCATGGACAGTTCTGCACCCCTGGGCTCTTCAAAATCAATCTCAACTCTATTTAAATTAAAGTATAATATGGAGACTGGGCATGCAATCCCAGTGATGGAAAACAACAATAAACATGCTCTAATAGCAAATACATGAAAAAGAAGAGCTAAAAAAGTCATGACTCAAAGATGAGATGTCATGTTTTGTGGTGTGCATTCAATTCAATTTACAAAAATATATTTAAAAGTGTTAGATGTGAGAAAACATCAAAATATAGGTAAAAAAATACATTAAATGAAACAAATGTAGAAAATTAAACAGTACACTCATTCTGAACAAAAATACATAAAAGACTAAGGGTGCTTTCACATCTGTGGTTCGGTTCAGTTGGTCTGGACCAAGGGCAACAAATGATACATTGTAGCATTTTTCTTCCGTTTTTGGATCCTTTTCACACCACACTGATTGCTTTGGTCTGAACCAGTTGAAAAGAACCAAAATGCAGTCATGTGACCAAATCTACATCACTTAACTGCTCTTCGATTGGTCAGAATTAACGTGCGGCAAAATGCCAATGGAACTCCCTCAAGTAAACAAACCAGCAGAAACAAAATGTCGCTATTTACTACGTAGGGATGACTGCGCTGGCTGACTGTATCCCTGGTTATAGTATACTATATAGTTTGTTTAAATCACTTTAGACAAACTATACATTTCAAGAATGTGGTTGGGGCTGGAAAACAATGTTTTAATGCATTGCAAACAGCGAAGGTGCATCGCAAGTCACTTCAGGAGGAGGCGTGAATTAATTTTGCTAAACTGCAACATGGTCATCTTCAGGAAATATTACCAACAATTCATCAGGTAATGTTTTCCCTCTCTCTGTTTAAAATTGTTGGTAAAGCGCTGTCAACAAATATTTTTCCTCCACACCCCATAAGATGGGACACGGGCATCGGACTATGGTAGCTGGATTAGTCCAAAAAGGAGCAGTACTTTTTACGGTTGGGTCTGTTCTAGTTCGAATCATGTGCTCACCACAAACAAACTCTACAGGGTCCGTTTGAAAGTGTACCAGGACCACCTCTTGAAGGAGGTCTCGGTACGCTTTTTTGGTCCTCTTTTGGTGCGCACTCGAGTGCGACTGCTACATTCACACCTGCCCAAACGAACCACACCAAGATGGAGAACAAACTCTAGTGCGATTTAACTGAATTAAATAAAGGCAGGTGTGAAAACACCCTGTATCATAATACAACATTTTACTTAAATTAAAAGGAGTAAAAAATGTGTTGCTGACAAATAGTTAAAACCCTGTGTAGTTTGATAAACTGAGGTAAAAAGTATAAAGATCGAAAATGACAAATAACATGTGCTTGTGTGCTGCACCGTGACCCTTTTAACAAGCCATCAAACGATTATCTTTTTAAATATGCTTGATAATGCATTTGTGTGTGAATAAACTAGTGTTGCACTGAATGACAATTACACTCTTACTTCTTCTGATTTGTAAAACCCTCAAAATACACGTAAAAATGTATTAATTGTACTTAATTATACTTACTCTGATCTGAAATATATAAAAGAGGAAATCATATTACTACATTTCTCTATTTGAAATGAGAAAAAAGTTGTAGTTTGAAAAACTGAGGTAAAAAGTATATATGATCGAAAAAAGAAAAATATTTAGTATTTTTGTGCTGCACTGTGATTCTTTTATCATCCCATCGAATGATTATCATTCTAAATATGCCTGATAATGTGTTTTGGTGAATAGACTAGTGTTACACTGAATGACAATTACCCTCTTGCTTCTTTTGATGTGTAAAACCCTCTTTGCATCTTTGACAAGCGTCCAAATTTTAAATTCAGAGCTTCAGCAGACAGTTGTGATTCATGTTTAAGCTCGGTTGTATTGTAATCTTGAATGAAACAGACACTCGAATGCATTTCTGCAACAGATCACACAGCTTGTCTCAAGGACGTGGGAGGGGGTACAGTTGGCTGTTACCGCAGATCATTTCACACATTTACAGCTTTTTGTCTTTCTGGACCCAGACTGTTGACGATGTGACAGACGGGGGTGAGAGACGCGATTGCTTTCTAATCCACCCTTTTGACATGCATTATTGGAGATCTGACATCCTAAAAGCAGCATGGCGTGCGGTCGTGCATTGGCACTGATGAGCTGACCTGCAACCCGAAAGACTCCATGGTTGGTGTTAAACCATATGCGATGATTTTAGGTCATGCCAAACATGCATGCAAGTTTAAATACTCTTGTCAATGCTCATGCATACAAAAATTACATCAGTAAAATGAAAGCTGTAATCAGCCATTCGTAGGCTCAAGCATTGGCTTATCTTTGTTTACAAATCTATATTGGGTTTACGGCCATCATATCTCCAGAATTACATTTGTAAAAAAAGCTGTCCTTAGCTATAGATTTCGGTCACAGGATATTTACTGTCTGTTCCTAAATTGTGGACTGAGATGGGAAAAAATATGCAGCATAGAATAATCTAGAGTTGTAGTTTAAAGAATTGATTTCACTAAATGCTTAAAAAAAATGATTAGGAAATTGAAACACAGGCTTGTAGATGTGTTGAATAGTTTGTCAATGTGTGATTCTTGTTAACCGTTAATGGTTTGTTGTCTGTTAGACCCATGTTACATGATACTGCCTACTCATGATCAGGGCGCTCTTGTAAATGAGATTTTTAATCTCAATGTGTCTTTCCTGGTAAAATAAAGGTTATAATAATAATAATAATAATAATAATAATAATATGTTTGCTCTGCTTCATATGGTTTTATGACATCATTCTGTCGATCAAAACAATAGATCCTGGTATCAGGCAGCACTCAATTTCATAGCATGGGAAAAAAGAAACATAATGAAAGTGAATGCTGAGCAAGGATGTCAGTGCCTCATTTTTACTTCTCCTTTTATGTGAAAAATGAAAAATACTTGTAAATGCATAAAGGATCGCAAAACCTTCCTTTTTCTGGGTAAACCAATCACTTAATAACATCACTCTGATGACGAAACTGATGATGATGCTGCTTTATCAATAAGAATAACTCATACTGCACTGCATGCATCGGCTTGAATGGATAAAATGTGGTCATCTCATGGCATCATGTCTCCAGAGAAGCGAAATATCAGCCCTGCATGATATAAACGCTCTGATCCACAGCGTTGCAGATCATTTTAATATTTTATTAGATCTAAATATACTAGCTGTCACTGCATGCAAACTTGAGAACCTGGCAACCTCCAGGCACCGGCTGGCAGCTTGATGCAAGCATATCGGATGCGCGTTTTTGCACACGTTTTGTATGATATTTGGATTGCTAAATATTTGTGGTGTGTAAAAACAAGTGACTAATGCTTCCATTTATAGTTAATCGACAGCAGAGGGAATAGAGACACGAGCGCTCCAATGTGATCAAGAAGAGTACGCGGCGTACAATGACGAACGCTGTCAAGCAGCTACGTTAACGTTAACCAAAACAAGAACAATAGATACAAGTGTAAACGACTTAAATGAGCATGTGTACGAAAACAAAGCTCGTGCATTTATTAGTACGCCGAAACCGTTCGACTCGTCTCAGCATATGCAATAAAAACTTGCTTATTTTTCAAGCGTGTTCTTGCTTATACAGTCTATTTTACTATATAATCAAACAGTCGGTTGTTAAATCAATGCAAATGCGTGTTTACCCGAAGTTTAAGATGATATTAAAACACCACAAAGCCAAAGAGTTCACCGTGTCCCTTTAACGGACTGCGAAAATCTCCTCAGCCGACCGACGGGCCATTTAACAACTTACCAAAACCGCCGAGGGAATCCTCTGTCGTACACTAATTCCCACTCATTTCTGGCCGATTAAGTGTTCAGCAGGGTTGCACCGACATTTATACTCCACCACGAAGCGGTTCGTTTCAAGCGAACTGGAGAAATTTCACGATTACCGACAGGGGTTTTGAGGGAAAAGCCTTCTTAGGACAACTGATCACATCTTTCCATAGCAGCACCACCTGACAACGGAAATGACGCACATGCTGTGAGTGACGGAGAGCCGCGGCCAATACACAGCGTCCTTTGGCGTTCCCGCCCCTTACGTGCATTCTTGAGATTTGGCATTCTTCGCTTGGTCTGGAATGATAAACGTACGCGCTATGTAAATGAGCGGCGGAGAGTAGTACTGCATTCAACTCCAGTCAAGATCTGAGCAATGTGCAGTTTGCTGGAACACATTAATAACCGTATTTATTTACGATATAATCAATCGACAAATACAAGAAGTAGTTACAGACTCTAACGAGGCGGTACTAGCAGCTGACACAATGAGTACTATAAGAAAAATGTGCATGTTTTTGTGCAAACTCCTGCCCCTTACGTACTTGAATGTCTTGTTTTACACAGTATGGGTGTGAAATATGATATCTATTAGAAAATGTATTTATTTGAATTACATCTTATTTGTTAATAAAAACTTATTTAAGTTTTCAGAGCTGTGAGGGATAATTGCGTTCTGCCGTACTATATGGGGTGCCCGAACAGGGTCCTGGAGGCGTCCTGCTAAGTTTAGTTCCAACCCCAATCAAACACACCTCGGCTAGCTAATCAAGCTCTTACTAGGCTTTCTAGAAACATCCGTGCAGATGTGTTGAGGCAAGTTGGAGCTAAAATCTGCAGGACACCGTGTCACTAAGTCCCATTCAAAAAGTTAGGTAGCGCATTTTGATGAGGCAACATGCTATCCATCAGATTTTGCTACCACTGTAAATTTCAATGTGGAGTAGTAGTGCGATATGAAGCTGTAATATCGACCTTAACCCCAACCTCAGAACCATTGAAATACAGTGTTTTCAGCATAATCTGATGGGTAGGATCCAATGTCAGAACACTGGCCCTCCAGGAACGAGTTTGGGCACCCCTAGATTAGCTATAGGTTAAATTATACAAACTATGCATCTAATTTGACGTTACTTTTAGGCTGTATGTAGAAACAAACTCCTATTTGATGAGAGTCTTTTAAACACTTACAATGTCTATCGGTGGTCTACATCTGCAGTTTCAGACTGTTGAATTAATATTTTCCACAGTGGTATGAACCGGTATATGGGTAACGTTATAGATCAAATGTGCATTCATATTATCTACTATTTAATTATTAATATTATTATTTCATTTCAAACATGCTAATTCATGATAGAATCATGCTAATAACATGCCAATTTATGCTAGAAACATGCTAACAACATGTTAATTCATGATGGACTGGCTTGTTTCAGTCTTTAAATGGTTACATAGTTGACTGCAGGGATCTTAAACATTCTTTTAGCCAGCTTGATACTTTTTCAAACTAAATAAACAACTTCTAACAGGCCTTTTCAAGTCACCATAAAGTTTGTCCCCATCAAGTTTGTCCTCAAACTTTATCATCTAGTTAATATTATTATTTCATTTCCCGGTGTTGGGTTGCAGCTGGAAGGGCGTCCGCTGTGTAAAACATATGCTGGATAAATTGGAGGTTCATTTTGCTGTGGTTGCTCCAGATTATTAAAAGGACTAAGCAGAAAAGAAAATAAATGAATGAATGAATGAATATTATTATTTCAAATGTAGATCTGAGCTATTTCTCAGTATTAAAGGGCTCAAGCATTAATTAGGGGGGGGGGGGGGTCAATCCCCCTAAACCCCCCTGTAATTCGCACCCTGGTTAAAATGTTACCAAAATTATTAGAAAAAAAACGAGTTGCCTTATAGCACAGTGGCGCAGTGGGTATCGCTCTCGCCTCACAGCAAGAAGGTCACTGGTTTGAGCCCCAGCTGGGTCAGTTGGCATTTCTGTGTTGAGTTTGCATGTCCTCTCCGTGTTAGCGTGGGTTTCCTCCGGGTGCTCTGGTTTCCCCCTCAGGTCCAAAGACATGCGGTGCAGGTGAATTGGGTAAGATAAATTGTCCGTAGTGTATGTGTGTAAATGGAAGTGTATGGGTGTTTCCCAGTGATGGGTTGCAGCTGGAAGGCAATCCGCTGCGTAAAACATATGGTGGATAAATTGGCGGTTCATTCCGTTGCGGCGACCCCAGATTAATAAAGGGACTAAGCCGAAGAGAAAATGAAAGAATGAATGAGTTGCCTTATTTCCCAATAAGAGTCAGTTATTCTGATTAAATCACCACACCTAAAGACACTTCAGATGTTGTATTTCAAGGCATTTGTCAGGTTTTTGTCCACAAACAGCTCCTGTGTAGTAGTAGTAGTACTAGTTTCTGACACATCTCACCTAAAGCCTTTTGTTTTGATTTTTGACAGTTGTGGGTTGGGAAATAACAGAAATCGCTCCGTAATGCTGTCGAGATATGCCTGGAAATATTAGCTGTGCAGTTATCTGGAAATAATTGCACACCTTAGAATGTTCATCTGCCAATCAGAATCAAGCATTCAACCGCCCCACGGTAGAATTATGTACACCCACTGGCCACTTTATTAGGTACACCTTACTGTCTTGCACCAGGCTTGACTGGCTTCAGAACAGCCTTAATTCTTTGTGGCATAGAGTCAGCTTAGAAATGCTGGAAATTCATTCATTTTCTTTTCGGTTTAGTCCCTTTATTAATCTGTGGTCGTCACAGCAGAATGAACCGCCAACTTATCCAGCACGTTTTGCGCAGCGGATATTCCAGCTGCAACTCATCTCTGGGAAACATCCATACACACTCATTCACATTCATTCACAACGCACAATTTAGCTTACCCGAATCACCTGTACTGCATGTCTTTGGACTGTGGGGGAAACCGGAGCACCCAGAGGAAACCCATGCGAAAGCAAGGAGAGCATGCAAACTCCACACAGAAACACCAACTGACCCAGCCGAGGCTCGAACCAGCGACCTTCTTGCTGTGAGGCGACAGCAGTGCTGGAAATATTCCTGAGATTTTGGCACATACTGACAGTCTCACAGCTGCTGCGGATTTGTCAGCTGCGCATCCATGATGCAGATCTTTTGTTCCAGCACATCCCAAAGGTAATCTAATAAACTGAAAACTGGGGACTCAAGGCCACTTGAGTTAACCCGCAAGAAGTGGCCATCTAAGGAGCCCAAAGTAAGACAAAAATATCTCTCACGCCATTACACAATCAGCAGCATGAACACATTGATACAAGGCAGGATGGCATTTATGTTGTTTACACCCAATGTCTGATAATACTATTAACATTTTGCAGCAGAAATCGAGACTCATCAGACCATGTCACCTATTTCTAATCTGATATTGTTTAGTTTTGGTGAGCCCATCCGATCTGTAGCCTCATGTTGGTTGTTGTACATGGTGACAGGAGTATAGAAGACTATAGAGTCTTCAGTTCGTGTTTTGTATCCAAGATATTTTCTTTGGCACTCTTCAATAGTAATGAATAGTTCTATGAGTTACTGTGGCCATTCTCCTCTGAATTCTCATATTAAAGGAATAGTTAGTACAAATTCTGCCATCATTTACTCAACTTTTACTTGTCGTACACTAAGTCGAGCTTCTTTCTTCCGCTCAACACAAGAAAAGATATTTTGAAGAATGCCGAAAACCACTGACTTCCATAGTTGTTTTTCCTACTAGGGATGTCAGTGGTTACCGGGTTACAACATTCTTCAAAATATCTTCTTTTGTGTTCAACAGAAGAAAGTAACTCGTAAAGATTTGGAACCACTTGAGGGCGAGTAAATACTAAGTAAATTATTTATTTGTGGGTTAACAAGGTATATTTGATCATGTTTCCAGTTACTGCCATGTGATTGGCTGAGTAGATATTTGCATTAGCTTGCAGCTTAACAGATGTACCTAACAAAGCATGCATTTCAAAAAATCTTTGATTAGTTTATATGCAGAAATGCTGTTACTTTAAGAAACTGCACATAACCAGAGTGGAACTCGTCTCTAGGATCCCTACCAGATGAAGTAAACACGACACGCGGATTGCACCAAAGGCTAAAGGGTAAACCAAGAGATAAATAATGATCTACCAGCAAACCTTCTGGGCTTTTCGCAAGACTCTTGAGATCGTATCCAATTTTAGCTCCCCCAAAACTCACCGGCTTCGCCCACAACAGCAAGTTTCAATTCAGTGGGCTGGTGCAGCGCTGCATGTCAAACAGAGAGAGTTTTTAAAGGGCAGTAACTGATTTAAGGCTCTGCCGTCTTCCTGTCTTGACTCAGCATGGCCTTTGCCTTAAACCACATGAAACACTTTTATAAGCCTGTGGCTAAACATTGGCCAGCCCACGGTGTGTGGGGTGGAAACATGTGAATCATAGTTTACTATAGTGCCCATGTCTGATAAAGAGAAGCAGAGGAATTGGAAACGTACAGGACGATATCACAAGGACATACGTTACTGTAACGTCTGATTTACAGTCCATATGATTCACAAATGTCTCGTTCCTGGAGTAAGAGTTATAGTGGAATAACAATATTTACAACATGATCATTTGAGTGAGTTTTAATTTAGTATTCTGCACAATCGTTAAACAATAGAGCTAATTTTATTGCACTACTTCTTGTGTATGTTTTATAACATATCATATAATGCTAAATAAACTTTCTACATCATCCCAAAATGATTCATACTTTATTTCCATAATATTTTATAAGAGTAATTAACTTTTATATCTTTTCTCCATCTTAAAAGTTAAATATCTGATCTTATATTTGTTAGACTAGAATCCACCCATGTCAATAAATGTGCAGTATTACTAACATTTTGCATATTTTTCTTACTTTTTAAATATATATAAATATTAAGCTATTATGTCCTGTAGCAGCATCGTGTCAAAATTTTTAGTGCTGTGGGAGTTTTAAAAAAAAGCACAGGTAATGAAAATCAGCAGCTCTTTCCCACAGAGGAACAAATGTGACAGCGATTCATTCATGACTGTGTGGGTGAGAGATTCTGCTCCCACGACTATTCAAATGAACACAGAGGTTTTCAGTATTGCTCGTCTGGAAAAATCATAACAGATCAAGTGTTTAAACAACATGTGCCAGAAAGAGACTTGGAGAGTTGAAGGGAAAATGTAACAACAGGAGCTTATTTCATAGTTAGTTTATAATACCTACTTATAAAGTTATTTTCTGACTGTTAAATTCTGGGATGCGTTTCGTGTAAGTTTTTTTTTGTTTGCACAAAACCTGTTGCATGAGCTTATAATTACAACTCATTTTTTGTAACACTTTATTCGAAAAACATCTTATTTGTGATAACTGTGGAGAACTTTTTGTTCTCGACACTTTACCAATGCTGCATTATTCTATTGCGCCATCTAGTGTTCCCCAAGATGCTATAGCTTACTTGATTTTGTGCTTTTTGCCTCATGATCACAGTTTTGAATCATAACTCAGATAAATCAGGGTATCGTCTGTCCATTCCATATCTGTTTTCAAACAAAAAATGGAAAACTAAGAAAACGTCCGTTTTTCTTTGGCTCACAAAAAAAGGGAGATTTTGACTTGGCTTTTGGTTGAGGGTAGGAAAACGGATAAATGACTTTAAAATTCATTATGAACATGTAGGCAGTGCTGAAACACCCTTTTTCCTCTGATTGGTCAACCAAATCTGAGCTTGTGACGTCACCCTCAAAATAATAGTCCTATATATAAATAATTAAAATACAAGGAAATAAAATAAAAACAAATAGTACCCTTTGTTATAGTCCCAGGGCCCAATGTGTTCTTATTCTGGTCCTGTTAACAATTATTAATAAAACTAAACAATAAAAAAACGCTAAGTAAACAATATTAATTATTATTATTAGCCTGTTATGATTTTTATTATTTAGGCATACAGTAGCTCTGAAACAATTATGCAAACCAGGTGCTGCTCAGAAATGGTTATCTTTGCTCAGTATCAGGTGCACAGCAGCAAGACGTTTGGTGGCAAAATAAGCATATTATTGTTATTATTATTAGTTTAATTATTATTATTATTAGTTTTATTATTATTATTATTATTGTTATTATTATTCATTTTCTTTCGGCTTAGTCCCTTTATAATATTATTATTAATATTATTATTATTATATAGGCAAACCAGGTGCTGCTCAGAAATGATTATCTTTGCTCAGCATCAGGTGCACAGCAGCAAGAAGTTTGGCAGCGAATTAAGCATATTATTATTATTATTATTATTAATTAATATTCGGCTTAGTCCCTTTATATTATTATTATTATTATTATTATTATTATTATTATATAGGCCTTGCTCAGAAGCAATCATGCTTCCTGATTTCCTGCTCGGAAATGGATTAGCATCAGGGGCACACCAGCAAGATGATTGGCAGCAAACTATGGCCTAATTTTAATGACAAATGTGTAATAATACTGCTAATTTACGTTTTTAATTCATTTATGCATACGCAATGAAAGCCTGCTAACTGATCAAATTATAGAATATGTAAAAGTAGTTTCTATATATAAATAAATAATAATTAAAAGCCTGGGTACTGATCCACAGAGGACTATTATTTTGGGGGCGACGTCACAAGCTCAGATTTGGTTGACCAATCAGAGAAATAAGGGCATTTCAGCACCGCCTACATGTGTATAATGAATTTTTATGTCGTTTCTCTGTTTTCCTACCCTAAACCAATAAAACAAAAATCAAGCCAAAATCAATTTTTTTTCTGTTTTTTCTGAGCAAAATAAAAACTGAAAAACTTGTTTGAAAACGGATATGGAATGAGCAGAAGATACCCTGAATGAGATACTACTGTAGTTTTTTTAATTTATGATAATTTGTAAATTTATTCTCTTTTTTTAAGCAATTTAGTTTTATGTATATAGCTTTTTAGTAATTTTTTTTAATAGTCAATTATTAATTTGTTCAATTTCATTTAAACCTAAAATCTCTTATTTTTAATGTATTAGAGTGCCATAAAGGTTGTCAGAAAATTCATGTGTGGTTAATCTTAACACCCCAGGGGTCGCAATCCACTGGAAAAAAAAAACGGAAAGGCTGATGGATTTTTATTTGTATGTTGCTGTTGTTTTTTAATGTAACTATGAACTGTCTTCTGTGGGTTATGGATAAAATATGGTATTTTAAATAGTTTAATAACATTTATTTGAGTTTTGGAAATCACCAAGCGACCACCCCTGTCATTGTCCCGCGACCCCCACTTTGGGAACCACTGGTTTAAATAAATATCATGTACATAAAATAAAAACAAACAAACAATTTGTTACGCTGACAACTCATTATTAGCAAAAAGATCTATTTTATTTCACATTCAAATCTATTTTGTTATAATGAAACCGTAAACAGACACAAATGAGCAGTCGGTGAATTCACGTCAATAAATAAGCTCTAATATGCTTATGAAAAAATAGAAACAATTTTATCCACCATACATATTTGCATTGCTTTCTTTCAATGAAAATGTTTTTTTTATATACAGTTCCTTTACATCAGTGTTTCTCAGCCACGTTACTGAAAGACCGCCAGCTCTGCACATTTTCCATGTCTCTTAAACCAAACACCCCTGATTCAGATCATCAGCAGTGACTGAAAGACCTGTAATAGGTGTGACGGACAAAGGAGACATCCAAAACATGCAGTGCTGGTGATCCTCCAGTAACATGGATGAGAAACACTGCTTTACATGATGCACAATTTGCACACTAAAACATTATATTTGATGTTCCTGACAGAAATACCTGACCCGTTGCACTCCCTTTGAATAAAGACAAAAACAAACAAACACATCAATTGTCCTGGCGCTTCCTGTAAACCAGTTTTGGGATCTGTGCTAAATAATACAGCAAGTGCACTTCGGTTTCCTCAAACAGCGCTTGTTGTGTGGATAAACATCCCGCACCAGTCGAAACGTCACATCAAAACGAATTTCAACGAATTCCATGTGTACAGAACGGCCTCTTGGACAACTACGACAGTCCAGAGGAGGCGTTTCATTCTGGCCACTGATCTAAATGTCACAGAAGTGTGTGCAGCATCAAAGCCTCATAGACGCCTCTGTGAAGTTCGCAGTGATATGGACTGTAATGGTTCTCACAGAACGAACGCGGAAAGTAAACATGGCCTCATTCAAGACGCATATTAAATTTCTATACCTGCATTCGGTGAGAAAAACTGAAGGAATTTCTGGTTGAGCTTAACCGGAGCTTTAAATATTTACGGTTGTCACTGTGGTCACCTGATAAAGGCCTCTTTTGCTGGGTAAAACGTTGTAGCACTTTATCCTGCTTAACCGCTCGCTGACTCCGCTCAGTTGAAGGTAACATGGAGTTGAAGTCACAATCCGTCCATCATGGCCAGAAGATCATCACCTTTGCTGCTGGAACTAGGAGAAGCTTCTCCAGTCTCTCCAAACTCCCCCATGATCTTCGCCAGCTCAGCATTTGTCTGTTTGTCCTGAAATCAGCCAATCAGAAGTGTGCTGTTACTCGCCCTTTCTTCTCTTTGACAGGTTAAAGTTACCTGTTGCTGAATTGCAAACATTGATGTTAATATCAAGTGGAAACAATGGCTTTATCTCTCTGACATAGGGCTGCACAATATATCATTTCAGCATCGATATCGCAATGCAATATGCAATGTTGAGTCTGAATTATAGTTGACCAGGAGCCACTCATGTGGTTTGTAGAGTCACTGCTAAGTTTAACCCCAAGAGTGAAGGTTTATAATCAGCATGTGTTTTAAGGCCTGTGAACGAGCATTTAAGAGATTTTAGAACATTTGGACACAAAAAATGATGATGTTTGGAGGTGTAACAAAGATTTATTGTATTGAATTATTTATACAGAATTTATGCAATTTATGCAACAACAAAAAAACATTCTAACTTATATTTTTTGTCTTGTTTCCAGTGGTGTAAAATAACAAATTCTCAAATTACCGTATTTAAGTAGTGTTTAATTATAATTTACTAAGTTGTGTTAAAAATGTGTACTTTTACTTTCTCTTGAGTACATTTTTAGTGCAGTATCTGTACTTTTACTCCACTAATTTACTTCAACCTGCAGTCACTACTCTATTTTTTCTTGTCTATTAAAAAAATCAGACCTGCGATTCCTGTCCCGTCAAATCGCACATAGAAGGTCAATCGCATCATACTGTACTACCTTAAGACATGGGCGATTTATAATTGCAGCAAACTGTTTGGAAGCATTAAAAGTGTCCAAGAAGATGTTCAAAATCTTTACACGCATTGACCCAGAGACTGTTTAGAGGCAGGCCACTGATGAGAAGATGATGGATGTTTACTGTATGATGACTGAAATGGCCTTAAACATCCAGCAGGCATGACGGCAACATGACGTCAGATTGACATTGTACCCCGAAGTCATGGTTAGGTTGCATTTCATTTGGAAATTAAAATCAAATTGACGACAGAACTCAACGTCAGGCCCACGTCTATGTCCAACAACCAACCTAAAATCACCCAAATATCAACGTCTAATGATGTTACAGCTTGAATTTGTCTGGACGTTACCAATATGATGTCTATCAGATGTTGGATTTATGTTGCTATACCTGACAAATAAATGTCAGTGGTTGACGTCAATATGACGTTGGTTTAGGATGTTGGGTGTTTAAGATGGTTTAAGATGTTGCGACATTGGATTTGGTCACTTTCTAAGACAACCAAAATCAATTCAACCTCATTTGACCTTATTGAAAATCAAAATAACTTTGTCCTTATATTCTGGATAGACATTGAATTTTGGTCACTTGACGTCATGACCCAACCTAATATTAACGTCTTATGACGTTGTGTGCTTGCTGGGCAATAACTAAATGCACTACAGAATGTTACGTTTACACACATCCACAAATTACATGTAAATGAATCAGCTTTTCACAGCGTAATACTCACTACTCTTTTTGAAAGGTCTACTTTTTACTCCTACTTAGAGGAATATTAACAACAGGTACTTTTACTCTACTTGCACCACATTTTTAGGCAAGTAATGGTTCTTTCACTTAAGTATGATTTTTCAGTACTCTTACCACCACTGCTTGTTTTTAGTCCAAATATCTACATTTCTAAGTAAAAACAATATTATTTTACTAACAACATTGGCAGATAATTTTGCTCTATTAAGGAAAAACTATTCATTTTGACATTTCTTCTGAAGGTGAAAACAAAACAATATATTAACTTGATTAAGAATTTTTTAGATATTTGAACTAGAAATGAGACAAAGCAAAGTAAGAAAAGCATTTTTTTGCATTGTGATTATTCAGTTTCTGTACATGAATACAGTTAGACTCCCCAGAAAACTGTTCATGTTGAAACTGTATTCATATCGCAATATTTATCGCAGAAAAATACGATTTTTCCAATATTGTGCAGCTGTACTCTGACACTTGCACCAGACACTTTCTTACAATCATTCCATATCTCTTAATTAAAAATACTTTATTATTTTATGCAACACCCTTACCTTTAAAAGGGAAACATAAAGGTGATCTTAAGTAAAAGACCCAGAGTCTATAAGGTGTTTTATGGAATATCTTAAACTGACCACTAGCTATGTTTTTTTATTCATTATTTTTTGGCACATGTACTCGTGCGTGATGGGAAAACTAGTGTAATGACAGCAGCACACCATCTTGCAAACTCCGCCTCTGCTTTAACTCCACCCCGCTTCCACTCTCATCCGCCTCTGCTTTGGCCCAAGGTATTTGGCAGGCCGAAAAAGGCTGTTCGCTGGCCCCGAGAAAGCCCAGGTTTGGCCTGATTAGTCCCCCGAAGTGACAATGGAAACGCGACTGGTCCTGGCTCGCTCGCTTTAGGCGGGACAGTGGAATGCACTACAAATCATGTTGCTCTTCTTGTTTTCTTCAACTTTAAAATACCTCATGTGCAAAATATCTTGCACAATATTGTTTTGTCTTATGTAAAATTACTTAAAATTACTATAGTCTGTCTCAGGTTATGTGCAGGGTGCGAATTACAGGGAGTTTGGGGGGATTGACCCCCAAATTAACACTTGATCCCCCATGAAGACATCAAAACAAGATGTATGGGGGGTCACCCCTTTTAACATAAGAAATAGCTTTCTCTGATCTCTGATCTATATCTTACATTTTAACAATTAAAAATGTATAATGTAAATATACATTTGATCCCCCCATAACGGATTATACCATTATGCATAATCGCGCCAATCAATGCTAGGAAAAATATCATTCAAAAGTCTGAAACTGGCAGTTCTAGAGCACCGATAAACTTCTTAAGTATTCACAAAACACGTTTCTTGTAAAATAGATATTTATATCTGCATGTAGCCTAAAAAAATAAAAATAAAAACATAATTTGTATAGTTCGACCTACAGTAACTACTAAAACAGTCACTAAATATCCCTCAAAACACTGGAAATGTATACATTTTGTTTAATAATATTGATGTAATTTAAATACATTCATAAATTTGATTCACTGAAGCATGTATTACCAAACTGCTACCAAAAACAGTTGACATCCGATCGTCAATGTATAATTCGCACACTGATTATGTGTATAGTTTAAGTACTTATTTATAGCATATGTATAGAGTATTGTTAGATTACAGCTTTAGTTATGTATAGATTTAAAATAGCATCCAGTGTTATGTTCATATTTATGATTGTGTTTATTTATATAGCACCGTGGTCCTGCGTTCCACTGTATGTCCACACATGTAGCGGAATGACAATGAAGCTCAACTTAATTGGACTTGACTTCATACTCAATTGTCCAGATTTACTAACAATCAGCATCAGCACGAACCCTTTTTTGGTGTTAAAACAGATAGTTTACTAAAAAATGAAAATACTGTCATCATTTACTCACCCCCAACTATTAAGTTGGTACTACTAAGTACTTAGTACTACTAAGTTTTTTCTTTTCTATTCTGTTGAACACAAAAGAAGATATTTTAAAGAATGTTGAAAACCAGTAACCACTGACATTCCATAGGAAGAAAAAAATGATAATAGAGAAGATTAGCTATAGTTTTCTTCCGTTAAAATATTTTCTTTGTGTTCAAAATAAAAACAGGTTTGGAACAAGTATAAGGAGAGTTAATGACGACAGAATTAAAATTTTGTGTGAACAATCCCTTTAAAGACTACAGCGGTTACTTTAGTCCTACAGTGTACAATTTTAAATGAAAATGGTATGGATGCATTTATTTTTGCAGCTGATCTTATTTGCAGTACACAAACTGACAAACAATTTAAATGAATTTTGCGATGTGCCATTATTTAACTCCAAAAATATGCCTTAACTGATAGCTGCTAAAAGAAAAGCAAACCAGAGAACAAAGAGCACATAGACAAGATCGAATTTTAATGTGTGTTAATTTGGAATCCACGTAGACCGTGTTATCAGAGCATAATAGATAGCGAGCCCTATTATTTTGAATGTGCACTTCTCTAAAAAGATTTATTTTTTTTCTCATTAGCAACAAGCTTAACAGCTACTTAGAGGTAGTGATGTTATAAATATTGTTTAGTTAGTTTTTTTGCACAGACTAATTGTTTTGATTAGAAAAAAAAAATCATATTTTAGCTAAAAACTAAAGAGAAAAGTCCCCTGCTGAGTAAATAAAGAGCAAATATATGCGAGCAGCTTAATGCCAGTAGATCGACTGCAGAAATTCTATCTGCACTTTTAAGGGACTGTGCTCCACCGCTCATTCGCCCTGTTTAGTAAATCTGGCCCAAAAAGCAAATCTGTCAAGAACCAATTAGACAAGCTGAGAGCTGCATCTCAGTGTGGGAGGATCACTGCTAATCTGGCATTACAATGTTTTCTAAGGCTAAGGATCAAATGGCAAGTGTATTATTGTGCGAGCATCAAACAAACTGTAAACTTTACCTTTGTTGCCTGGATATTAATAACTTCATAGGAAAGCTCATCCGGTCTTGATATAAAAGCTTCCCTGTGGAGATAATCGTAATATTTGAATGAAATTTCATGAAAAATGTATGGCAACTGTTTCACTGATATCACAAGCTGTATATTCTGAATGTAGTCATGTTTTGTAGATAACCTACCTAAAATTTAATTGTACATAATATCACAGCATCACATTTTACCATTATAATATTTACCTTTCAAAAGTTTGGGGTTAGAAAGGATTTTTTATGTTTTTGTCTCCAATTCAACAGTAATATTTAGATTTTGTTTGAAAGCATCAATATTATTAAAAAAGATTCATGTGACTGATTTATTGATTATTCCAAATTAAAAATCCACCATCCAGTGTCACACAATCCACCAGTAGCTAGTGTTGGGGGGTAATGCATTACAAGTAGCTTGAGTTATGAAATCCAATTACTTTTTCAAGTAACTTGTAAAATAATACTTTTTAATTCCCAAGAAAATATTTTTCACAAAAGTAATGTGAGTTACTAAGGTACTAAGTGTAGAAAGTAATTAGGAGAAAGTGCAGATATATTTTGTACAATGTGTTAATAATACTTTCTGTATTTCTAGGTTTATTTTTGAACATATATACTCATGTCACTTGCTCAAAAACATTCAGTATCCCTTAAAATGAATAAAAACTCTGAAACAGAAATATTCATTGCTGAATAGTTGTTTCATGCATCCTATTCTTTATGTAATTTAAAAAGAGTTGTTTGAGCTGTGTCTCAACTGTACAGACGTGAATTTACATTTCCCTCAGCCTGAGGTTTATTCACTTAACACTTTTGGTGTAAAAGAGCCATATACACTCACCGGCGACTTTATTAGGTACCCCTGTCTAACTGCTCATTAACACGTGTAATGGTGCGGGGGATATTTTCTTGGCACACTTTGGGCCCATTAGAACCAATTGAGTATCGTGTTAACGCCGCAGTCTACCAGAGTATTGTTGCTGACCATGTCCATCCCTGATCACCCATCTTCTGATTGCTACTTCCAGCAGGATAGCGCGACATGTCAGAAAGCGTGAATCATCTCATACTGGTTTCTTGAACATGACAATGAGTACTGGACTCAAATGGCCTCCACAGTCACCAGACATCAAGCCAAAAGAGCACTTTAAGGATGTGGTGGAACGGGAGATTCGCATCATTGTTGTGCAGCCGACAAATCTGCATCAATTGCGTGGTGCTAACATGTCAATATGGACCAAAATCTTTGAGGAATATTTCTGGTACCTTGTTGTATTAATGGCATGAAGGATTAAGGCAGTCCTGAAGGCAAAACAGGGTACAACCCTTTACAAGTAAGGTGTACCTAATAAAGTGGCCGGTCAGTGTGTGTATCAAAAATATTTTTGTTTGTTTATTTTTTTTTTAAGTAAGCCCACCTCACATGAAAAAGCAACACAAAAGTAACATAACATTCCATAACTTTCCTTCAAAATAACTACGTAATGCATTTTAAAATGTAGATTTTAATATATTACTTTTAAAAGTAAATGTCCCCATACACTGTCATTAATTATACAAATATTCTCATAATATTCTCATAATATCCTGCTGAATCATTATTTGGATGCAATGATAAATTTTACTTTTTCTAGAAGTTCATAGAAAGTTCAAAACATCATTTATTTAAATAAAACTTTTACAATAATAAATATTTCTGTTGTGCAATTTTTTGATTTGTTTTTTGCCAAATTTAATTGATGCTTGCTGAATGAAAGCAATGAAAAATAAAATCCTATTGACCGCAAATGGAAGTTTATTTCATTTAAAAAAATGTTAAACATGAAGTTCAATAATAAGACTCTAAGCAGAATCATTATTAAGAATGATTAGTAAAAATGCCCAGACAATAATAACACTAATGGCACCACTTAATAGTTATTTTGGGGATAAACACCACCTATGTTTCAGTGAGATGCAACCTTCAATTTATTAGTGACAGTCAAGTTTTTAATCAATCCATAAAGAATCCAAACTCACTCTTCTTCCTCATCAGTGGCGAAGAGGTTGACACGAAAGCCAGAGTCAGCGCTGGGGGGTTTCTGCACCTCCAGCCCACCCATCAGCCTAGCAAGCAGATTCAACTCTTCTTTTGCCAAAGGATTGGGAGTTGTGTTTACCTTCAGAAGAGCATGAAATTAGTCAAATACTTATGCTAAACATACTTTTTATTATATATAATAACTTCATAATATTTAAAAAAAGACTTCTATATATGAAAAAGAATGCATTTTATAACTCAATCCCGACATTACCTTGGTGTGCTGTGAAGAGTTTTTGGAGGTTCCAGACATATGTGTCTCAACAGGACGACTCACACTGTACCTAAAACAACAAACAAGACAAACGTTCAGCTGATGCTCCAGTGAAAGGTAGCCTGTCTCAGGTTCATTGTTAAATTATTCACAAATCAATTAGAGATGACGCTTTGCTACAGATAAAACTTAACACCTGATCAGTTACACCCCCTTGCATTTAATTCCAGTAGAAGGAATTGTTAGAAAGAGACTGAAGCTCACATGTTTGTGCCCAGTTTGATGACTCGATCGCCATACATTTCAAAAGATCCTTCTCGAAGAGCAGTGTTGTAATTGCCACCATCTCTGAACTGAGATCTTCTCACTTCCTCACCGCTACAGCTAAAAATCCTGGGAACACAATCAGAAATAATACATTCTTATTGTAAAACAGTACGTTCAAAATCTGCATTCTATTTTTGCATTTCCATTTTGACCTGGGGCCGGTAACACCAGCAGTGCATAAGTTAAAATGTTGCCTAGTTTTGACTTAAAGGGACACCAAGTTAAAACCTACACACTACTAAATATTTTTGTGTTGCACCACTGAACTTAGTTTAAACGTAATGCTACATTCTAACTAAATATTTATGGCACCCCCAGAATTTCTTCATGACTGAGTTTTTTCCCCTGCTCTTTTCTCTTTCATGTGTAGGATATAACAAAAAACAAGTTAAATGTTTTGATAACTTCATGTGTATTTTGCGTGCATTCACGGCTCACGCCTCGCAATGCAGTTATGTGCATTGTCTGTTATTGGTGACAGGCTGTAAGTTAATGTACTTTAAAAGGTAGTTTGTCATTTAGTTTTCCTAGGAGTTATTTATAGATGCTTTTGTTGCAGATGTATTAGTTTGCCTTAAGAACATGTGGTGCAACTGAAGTAAGAACAAATTTAGTTACAACCAGTAGTGTAAAGTAACAAATTACATATACATAAATTACTGTATTTGAGTAGTTTTTCTCAGGAATTGTAATTTACCAAGTAGTTTTAAAAATGTGTACTTTTACTTTCTCTTGAGTACATTTTAGTGCAGTATCTGTACTTTCCTTCACTACTTTCCTACAACCTGCATTGACTATTTTTTCCTGCCTATGGGGATTGGAAAAATCAGTCCTGCGAGTCCAATCAAATAGCACAAAGAAGGTAAAGCGCATCATGATGAACTACCTCAAGACATGGGCGATTTAAAATTGCGGCAAACTGTTTGGAAGTGTTAGAAGTGTCCAAGAAGATGCAAAATGGACGCATGGACCAATAAAGTGTTTAGATGCAGGCCACTGATGAAAAGATGACGGATGTTTAATGTATGATGACCGAAAAGGCCTTAAACACCCAGTGGGCATAAGACGTCAACATGACGTTAGATTGACATTGTACCCCAATGTCGTTGGGACGTAGGGGCATTTTGTTTGGAAATGAAAATCGGTTTGACTTCAGAATCCATCGTCAGGGCGACGTCAATGTCCAACCTAAAATCAACATCTAATGATGTTACAGTTTGACATTGTGTGGACGTTACCACTATGACGTCTATCAGACGTTGGATTTTGGTTGCTATACGTGACAAATAAATGTCAGTATTTGACGTCAATATGACGTTGGTTAAGGATCAATCTAAAATCATGTTATTGTTATTGGAGATCAAAATTATGTTATTCTTAGACATTGGCTAGACATTGAATTTTGGTCACCTGACGTCACAACCTAAAGCTAACCTTATATTAACATCTTATGACATTGTGTGCCTGCTGGGCAATAACTAAATGCACTACAGAATACTACGTTTACACACATCCAGAAATTATAAGTAAATGCATCAGTTTTAACAGCGTACTTTTGAAAGGTCTACTTTTTACTCATACTTTGAGAAATATTAACAACAGATACTTTTATTCTACTCGCACTACATTTTTAGGCAAGTAATCGTACTTTTACTTAGGAATGATTTTTCAGTACTCTTACCACCACTGGTTACAACTAGCTAGTAGTTACTTAGCCCCTAGTGTGAATTTAGTTACAAAAAAGTTTTCTATATGGAGAAATTTTAATATACAGTTTACAATATTTTTTGACACAGTAAATGTACAATAAGTGGGTTCTGACAGTTGAATGTGCTTTATTTATTGTCGGTTCCAAAATTAAATGGTTATATCTCTCAATGCATTTTCTGAGGGTCTAAAAGCATTTCTAAAGTTTTGTTCACTCACTAAAAACTATGCATTCAATTGTGAATGATTGAAATTATGACTATTAAAAATATCTTTGTTTGGACATGATTTGTCTTTATCTTAAAAGAAAAGGTCACCATGTCACACAATAAATTCAACATAAAATTTAAACAGAAATTGGACATGAACATTTTGCCAACTTAAATGCTAATTAGGCTTTAAGTCACAGCCTAAACATGGACTATATTTAGAAAAGCTTTCTTATATGCCCAAGTCTCTTGTTAATGCAATTAACTATAAACCCTCATGGTCAGACTCTGTCAGCGCGAAATCAAGGAAGGGAAGTTACTTCAGAGCAAATATACACACCACTTGAACTCTGAAGGGTTCTAATCCTGCCCCTCTCAACCTTATAAATGCTCTGGTTCAGTATTTTTCTCTCCCTCAAGTATGTAATGTCTCGTAACACTTGCAGAATCTTATCCAACTGACCTTATGAGTCCAGGGGTTTGTGTCCCATAAGGAACAGGGCCTGACGTGGGGAGAACGAATCGTCCATTGGAGTTTTGCACTTTGTCCTTCAAGAAAATTGATACCTAAAAACAAGTTATTATTATGAATATGTTTCAATACATTTTGTTTTATGCACATAAAATATTTTCTGCATGCTCATAAAAATCAGAGCAAAATCAATTTCTGAAAACCATATTCAGACATTCCATATATTGTCATTGACTAACTTCTTTCTTAATTCATTGTTTGTCTTTTATTTGTAATCTTCAGACAAATAAATCAGTAACATTATAATAAAATATCATGTAATAATTAATCTAATGAAAATAAAATCAGTAACATTATTTAGTTGAAAAATATAATTATTCTGCAAAATATCTGAATAAAACAAATACAGTTACTTTGCTTTTCTGAATTTAAACCATATATTATAATTTCTGATACATTGCAATGTTTCTTAAAACACACGCGGACCAGAAGTTAGAAGAACAATGATGTTTTTCCAAATGAAACAGAATATCAAGTAGGGGTGGAGTTTAATTTTTGGTTTGATGGGTGTGGCTAAGCACACTTCACCCAAGACATCAAAATGACAGAAGCAGACATTGCACAAGCAAACGGTTAGATTTTGTCTAAAGATCACCAAAAAAATGTTTTTTTTAACAGAAAACTTTCTTAATTAACAGTTCAATGTGTGCTAGCAAAATAAACATGAGACTTACTAGCATAAAATTATTCTACAAAATTTATTTGTCTAGCAAAATACAATTACTCGGCTTCTCTAAATTGATTTATACAAAACTGCTGAATTTATTTGAAGTACTTTAAGGCATTATAATAACTGTAATTAAATTACCTAAAAATGAACAGTAATCCCTTGCTTAACATTTTTTTAGTAGATAAGTAATTTAATTGCAGTAACTGGTGTCCACCCAACAGTGGATATACAGAAGACACAGCAAAAAAATGAAATAAATAAATAAATAAATAAATAAATAAATAAATAACACATTTAGAACAAGAATCATTTGATGAAAAAATATAGTCAAGCAATTTCGGTGTTGACTAAATGAATTGTTTAATAAATTTGAAAATATTTCTATTTGATATTATCCTAGGTTTTGCACATTTCTAAGAAAAAAAAGGTTTTCAATCATTTATATGTATATGTAAATATGATACATAAAACAACAAGAGATTATATATTGTATATCTTGTATTTTAATAAGTACAGATCAGAGTAAGACTATTGTTTCAATTCAACATAAATGTATCTGCTGCTGAATGATGACAGAACACACTGAGACAAAGTTTGATATTTTACTTGCCTTTAATGTGCTTTCTATATGCAGTCAAGCCTGAAATTATTCTTATCCCAGGCAAATTCTGACTTAAAGTTACCTCTATTCAATCAGCTAGTTGTTTTTTTTTTTACCTGAAATGACACAGGCTTCTTCCAAAAGATAATAAGAGGAAGTACAATCATTGGAAGGCATCATTGGAAAAAAAAAATATTTGTTAGCTTTTATTTACATTTGAACAAAAACTTTAAGTCAGAATTTGCCAGGTGTATAACATAACTTTAAAACAAGGAAATACTTACTCTTATATGCATATCTTGAAAGAAGATGAGGAGTGTTTGTCTAATTAATTGAAACTCTCCACCGGATAAAGAGGTATATATCTAAGAGATATAGAGGAGAAAAAAGTAATTAACAAACAAAAAAAATATGAAAATGTATCATTCAGAAAAGCCATGCCTTTACACAGATATTGAAGAGGCCCTACTATACCTCTATGAGTTGTTTGTTTGTTTCATCCACTTGGCTGAGGATGCTGGGAGTATCTTTTACAAAGTCCCTGATGGCATCCATGTGGTTGAAGGACACAAGGAGAATGTCTTTAGGACGAGGACACAACAGGACTTGATACTTGAACGCCATTGTCATCAAATCATAAAGCTGCGAAAAGACAAAAACAGCTAAGAGTTAAAGGGACAGTTCACCCAAAAATGAAAGCTCCCTCACATTTAACTCTTAAAACTTGGGGTTTCTTTATTCTGTTGAACACAAATGTAATGGAAATCAATGGCTGGCAGTTTCCAACTTTCTTCAAAATATCTTCTTCTGTGTTCAACATAAGAAACTCAACTCATCTATCCATCCCTACAAGTGAAGTATGAGTAGGGGACGACACAGTTTTTATTATTAGATGAAGACGTTACATATTTCATCTTATTATATCGCACACCAGAGGGAGCCATTCAACAATAATGTAGTGTAAATAACGTAATGTAAATAGGCTTGAAAAGAGTTTCCAGTTAAAGATCTAAATAAAATAATACCAGAAATATAAATTTGGTGAATTTCAAAACAGATAAAAAAAAGAACTGATTGATAAGAACTAAGCACAGAGAGATTTGTCAGGAAAAAAAGTGAAAAAAAAAACAAACACTTTACTTGAAGTGGTGTTCATAAGACTATCATGAAACCTTTATACAGCATTCATGACATGACACATTTTACGCATGCTTACAACAACTGTCATTAAGTGTCATTTGCTCAGTTATTTCACTTTAAATGCAAATATGACATTGTTTGAGATGTCTCTATTATGACCACTTGACATTAAATACATTCAGTCTTTGTCATATTTTATGCAATAAATTTTCATTTATAGCACTTTATTTTTACATAGATATTTAATATCTCTTGTTTAAATACACTTTGAACAGCAGCTACACTAATTGTTTTCTTTGTTCTCCATTTCCACCGGGGGATACTCATCCCGAGGCCTCTAAAGATGTGCAGCGCCACTGATATGATCCATGACCTGTGGGGAGTTGATGCTAACCATCGAGGACCTGAAGGACTTCTAGAGGTCTCCATAATCCTGAACCAGGCCGTATCCTGAGCAGATGCTGTAGTGGTCATAGAGGATGGAGAGCATGAGACTGATTCCTGAAAGACTCCAGTGACAGACGAGTCTCTGATTTGATCCCGTGGGCCAGCCTGTACACCTGCCAGAGACCTGCTCACACCTACAGCTTCTCCACGATGGACGTACAGCGTTCTCCAGCCTCCAGGGTCTAGACTGCAGGTCTGCACAAGAAGTTTGGCCAGAGGAGAAATGGTCGTTCCCAACTGAGCCTGGTTTCTCTCAAGGTTTTTTTTTTCCTTCGCTTTCGTCAATTGGTGAAGTTTGTTACTCAACACTGTCGCCACTGGCTTGCTTGGTTTGGGACTTGAGGAGCTACGCATCGATGGATTTGCTCTTCAGTGTTTGGACTTTCAGCAGTGAAAATTAAACCACAATGAACTGAACAAAAAATCAGTCATAAAGATGGAACTGGAAAATCTGTCATAAACATGACTATAATAAAATAAATATTATAAAAGTGTCCTTATTTTTCTTGCTCCCAACTATAGTGATGAATTGAATTTGCCATTAAAAATGTCATTAAATCAGACATTGAACCAGATCCTATATTAATTATATTTGGAGTTTCCAAAGAATTTTTGAGACTTACACGGGTACAAAAACATTTTGTTTCATATGGGTTGATCTCTACCTATCCTTTGGTTTTGGAAGAAATAAGAAGTTTCAATTCTTAAATTATGGCTAACAGAGTTAATGGGTACATTACATCTGGAAAAAAATCAGATATACCCTAATAGACAAGGTTTTGTTATTTGAAAAAATAAAAAAATGGTTGCCTTTTATTTCCTTTCTACAGACTAGTGATTAATATGTTTACTATGCCTTTAGTACCTACTTTTACCATTGTATAGCACTGGTGGGTGGTTGGTTGGGGGAGTGCATGTTTTTTTTTTGTTATTTTTTATTTTTCTGACTGTTGGTTGTGGTTTTTTCTTCTTTTTTAAAAATGTCTAAATGTTCAAATGTAAGTTTTATGTTTATATTTTAAAAAAATGTTTTTACAAGTGAATGCTAAAATTTCTAAAAATTAAATTATTTAAACCACATAAAAACGTCACTAAATGTTAATGATGCTGTTATAAAATAACTTCACAGAGTATTGTCACTTAATGAGGAATTTAAAATGACAAATCAATTTTACTGTACTGAACAAAAGTGATTATAAAATATTTATGTCATTTATAATGGCCTCATGACAATCATGTTCATGACAAGTTATGTTGTCTTGGTAGTGTTAACTTGTGATGCATTTGTTTATGTCAAGTGGTCGTAACAACTTTGCATTTAAAACACCCTGCATGCAGACAGACTTCATATTCATAACATGTCATGTCATGATTATAAAGATGTCATGACAGTCTTATGAACCTTTTTTCATCATCCAAGAAAATGATGATAGACTTCACCTTGTCCATACTAGCTTGGTTGAGTCTCATGATGGAGGCGTGAGCCAGTCGGTCAAACACAGTCCGCAAGGCTTTCTTGGAGTACAGTTCTTGTGGCTTGAATAACTCCTCCAGAAACTTCTTATTGAACATGGTGGTAATAATATCATTCATAACTAGCACAAAACAAACACACAAGAGCAAAGAGCTGCAGTCAAAAACAATTCTGTGAAAAAAACAACAACGAGCAAGCAGAATGTTGTCTGTGCTGCAGAAAGCTCTTGTGGCAATAAATAAATAAATCAAGCTGTATTGTATGCGCAGATGTTTTCACAGAGAAGGATCTGTTAACAGTTAACAGACATGCTGACTGAGGAAAACACAAATGCTAAAAACCCATCCCGAAACATTAAGTATTTCTATCATATCTCTGTATGCTAAAAACAGCTGTCTAAGCTTCCTGAATCTTCATATTACCATCCAAAATGTGAAATTGCAATTAAAATAGCACAAAAAAACCAATGGCCCTCTATGCAGCAAGTGTCTATGAGAGCTGGCATGTGTACACACACACTATTTTTTCTACGGCCAGCAGTCGAAGCGAGCAGAATGTTAGCAATACCTCTTTTTCTGTCCTCCTCTAGCCAATCTGCTACAGTGGCTACAAAGATTGCAAATCAAAAATATTATAGATTGAATACTGTATGTTCCTTAGTGGAAGTTAACTATATAGCAGGTATGGCATCTATAATATGCATATACACACACATATCACAAGCATATGCAAGCAATAAGCAGCTTATTTATAATGTTTTTTTTTTTTTACCTACGTTGCATTTGATACCAAAGTCAGTGCAATGTTAAGTATTTCAGAATGTGAAAAAGACAGGAAACCCTGATACAGCACCGTATATTAGACAGGAAACCATGATAATGGCATGCCACTGAGCAAACGAAATCAAGTCAAAGTGTTGCCTGCAAATGATGCACAGTCTGTTGAAGTTTTCATGAAGAGAAAAGTGGCTAAAGTTTCTTTGTGATATTTAAATGTTAATATATAATGGTTCTGAAAATAATTGGGCAGAACATATCTTTTTTTGAGAAGATCTGCACATTATATCAGCATCAGTAACAGTCGCATTGCAGGATATGATGTCAAATAGTGATCTTAGTTGACCAAAGTTTAGAATAAGGGTGATTTGCGGATTAATTGCAAAATTAAAAAAGACAGATAAAACATTTAAGCATAATATACCAGGGTTCCCACTCTCTCATAAGCAGCAGGTTCAAGGACTTTTTAAAGCACTATTAATTTCAAATCAAACACCTTTGTAATTCACATCTGTAGCACATAGTGTGCCAAGTCCTTAGCGTACTTAACATTTCACTTACAGTTGATATTAAAATATCAGAACAATCTTCATTATCATTTTCAAAAAATTTGACTGTTTTAAACATGTTGGTCATGCTGTTAATTATTTAAATGTGGTTTCTAAAATATTACAAAAATCTGTGTTATTTGTCATAATTCCTGAACAAAATTTAAATTTTGTATTTTTAAATTAAGAATTTCAATTTTTTTGTTCTGTTTTTGACGACAGCACAGTACAATTGTTGAAATAACATAATTCATTACCACCAACCAAAAAAAGAGAAAAAAAGCCATAAACAAATTTCATTTCAAATTTAAAATATAAGCACTTTCAAGGACCTATGTTTGTTTATAAATACTTTCCAGACACTGAATTCATGTCTAAATTCAAGTACTTTCATTAACTTGGGAAGCATGAGAACCATTATATACTGAAACTTTTTCATCTGCATGTGCTTTTAAAGCCTGTTGCTTAGAAAACATTCCAGGAGTTTTTTTAAAGGCCTCAAGACAAAATTAATAAAATTACATTTAAACAGTACATTTACATGCATATTTATGCATTTGGCAGATGCTTTTATCCAAAGTGACCTGCATTGCCTTGAAGGTGCATATCAGTTCTTGCTTTCCCTTGGAATTGAACCTATTCCACAAAAAAAGACTTTTAGCTGCATGTTCAAACTACCTATTTAAAATGAGTTGGAAACAACACTATTCCTAAGTTTTTTTTTGGGCAACTTAATTATTTTATGTTCAATCCACTTAAATTTGTAAAAAAGTAAATAAATAAATAAAAAAGAGAGATTAAGTTAACTTAATTGATTTGTGTTGAGACAACATGAAAGAATTGTGTGGAACTCAAGATTTTTTTACAGTGTAGGATGGTTAAGACTATGCATGCATTGTTATTTTACATTTGATTATTCAATAACTGTAGATCAGGGGTGTCCAAACTCAGTCCTGGAGGGCCGGTGTCCTGCTGAGTTTAGCTCTTCAGGAAACCAGCCCTCCAGGAATGAGTTTGGACACGTCTGCTGTAAATGAAAACTATTGGACTCCCCGAAAACAAAAATCAATGTTTTTTAGCTATGTAATGATCTTGGTTTTGTTGTGTTTATCACTGCTAGTAATTGGTTTACTATATTATATACAGATCTATTGCATTTCCTTATACAATCTTCCCAATCATTTTGAAATAATAAATTATTTCCATATTGAGCTATTCATAGTCTTATGGTGAAAATTATGTTAAATCATAACATGATAATTAGATTGCTCTCGGTTTTTTGTATGTTATGCTTGTGCGGGTGCCAGCACAAGAAGTTCATTTAATGCCCATCAGTGTCACTATTAACAAAGGTTTCAGGATTTTATGTTAAGCATCTTAAGTAGATCACCTAAAAATGAAATTCTGTCAATAATTACTCATCCTCGTTTTGTTCTAATCCCCTAAGATCTTCATTCATTTTAGAAACACAAATTTGAGTTATTTTAAATGAAATGCAAGACTTCCCTCATCCATATAAACAATGACACTCATGAGACATTTAAATTGCAGAAAAGAAACCAAAAACGTTGGCAAAACATTCTATGTTACATCAGTTGTTTTTACAGTTTTTTTTGTGGTTCGTGGAGCATCATATGATTTTGGTTGAAACACTGAAATCACAAGGCTGAAGTCTACTATAAAAGATCTGGGTGTTATATTAGACAGCAATTTGACTTTTGAAAATCATATATCCCATGTCACAAAAAGTGCCTTCTTTCATCTGAGAAATATTGCTAAGTTACGAAGTATGCTATCAATCTCAGATACAGAAATGCTAGTTCATGCTTTTATGACCTCTAGGCTGGATTACTGTAATGCTTAGTTCGCTTAGTTCCAACCTCCTGTCTCACTACAATCCAACCCACTCTTTAAGATCTCAAATCTCAGGGCTTCTGGTAGTAATTAGAATAGCAAAGTCACGTAAAGGAGGTCGAGCCTTCTCATTTATGGCTCCTAAACTCTGGAATAGTCTTCCTGATAATGTCCGAGGCTCAGATACACTCTCCCAGTTCAAAACTAGATTAAAGACCTATCTTTTTAGCAAAGCATACACCTAATGCATCACATAGCGGTATGATGCATGAATGTGCTCCACGCATCTTGTTTATTTACAATATGAACAGCAGCTATGCTAATTATTCTCTTGATTCTCTTTTTCCACCTAGGGATACTCATCACGAGGCCCCCCAGAGATTATGCAGTGCCACTGATGTGATCCAAGACCTGTGAAGAGATGATCCCAAGGTTTACACAATCCCGGATCAGGCCGTATCCCGAGCAGCCGCTGTGGTGGTCATGGAGGAGGAGAGAGCATGCGTCTGATTCCTGTGAGACTACAGGGACAGACAAGTCTTCGCTGAGGTCCTGCATTCTCCAGCCTCCGGTGCCTAGATGTGGTCGTGCCTTTTTCCTCGCCCCTGTTGCCACTAGCTTGCATAGTTCGGGACATGTAGAGCTGCGCACCGATGGATTACTCTTCAGCGTTTAGACTCTCAGCAGCGAATGTTAAACCACACTGAACTGAACTAAACGAAACTGAACTGAACTCAACTTAAACTCTGAAAACTGAACTGACACTGTTCCAATTCACTATAATCTTCTATGTGAAGCTGCTTTGAAACAATCTACATTGTAAAGGCGTTATACAAATAAGGATGAATTGAACTGAATTGAGTTTTTTGACAATGTTTTTGGTTCCTTTTCTATACTTTGAACATCTCATGGCCACTGCTGACTGTGTATGGATGATGGTTATCACCTAAAATGTATTTTTACATATTACTTAATTGGTGTTACAAAGATGAACAAAGGAATTGGGATGACATGATAAAGAGTAATTAATAACAGAATTTTTATTTTGGGTGAACTGCAGAGGTGTGCAATTCTTCTACAGTACAATAAATCTATAATAATATCATAGTTATTGTTTTAACAATGTGCTAACTGACATAATAAACAAAGTCACTATTTATTAAATTATTAAAACCCTCACAATTTATTAAAATGGTCTTCAAAAGCAGCCACTGCAAGATGAAGCCCTTTTAGAATACAGTTTGAATGATCCAAACGTTGAAGTATTTAAGAGAAGCTATATAGTTGAGTAACATCACTCAAGCAAGAGTGTTTTGGATATCATGTGAGTGTGATCGTAAATCTGATACTGTTTTTATACAGTAGTAAAAAAATAAAATAATAAATTTTACATCAAGTTACATTTTGAGCAAAATACTGTCAGTTGTTTGTTGTTTTTTTTGCCAAAGAACATTGTTTCAAACAAAGATGGGGCAGAACCAAATTCCCTAATAACTAATCAAGTGAACTAATTAATCATTTATGATGACAGTTTGTAACCTTTCATTGATAGTCTTTGATTGATATTGATTAGGCTCTACCTGAATTGTTCCTTTAAACAATTTATTGACTAATTTGGGCTGAATCATTAAGAGACAAAACAAGTCACTTGTTTTGTCTCTCAATGATTCAGCCTAAATAAATCTTGCACTTTGAATGTCTCATGAGCGTCATTGTTTATATGGATGAGGGAACTCAAATTTGTGTTCCTAAAATAAATAAAGGTCTCAGGGGGGTTGGAACAAAATGATGCTGAGTAGTTACTGACAGAATTTCATTTTTGGGTGAACTAATACTTTAGGATGAACATAATATTCAGAAACTCTTGATACTAGTGACACTGGTGGCCGTTAAATGAACTTCCTGTGCTCGCACTCGAACATGTATTACATCCAAAAAACTGAGCTCGATTTAAGAACCATGTTGTGGTTTAATGTAATTTTCACCATATGACTTGAATAGCTCTATTTGGAAAAAAAAATTTCACCATGATTGGTGTGATTGTATAAGGGAATGCAATGCATCTGCATATAATATAGTAAACATATCACCAGCAGCTATAAATACAACACATCAAAGATACAAATAAAAAACAGTGCTTTATGATCCAATAGATTTCATTACAGTTATTGAATAATCAAAAGTAAAATAACAATGCATGCACAGTTTTACCTGTTAACCGTCCTCCACTGTAAAAAAAATATGTTGGGTTCCGCACATTTCCTTCATGTTGTTCCAACACAAATCAATTGACACAAGTTAACCTAATAGTTTTTACAATTTTAAGTGGATTGAACATAAAATAATTAAGTTGCCCCCCCCAAAAACGTAATAATTCAATGAAAGGCTACCCCTATTGGCAAATTTAGCGTTGATTTTTCCATGACAGTAAAAATTGCCCTCAGCACAACATGAATTATAATTAAATGATATAATAATAATCAAAACCATCAAGATAGATTTTGGTCAATCTCACACACTTCTACTTCTTTAGCTAGTTTACTGCTGTGTTACTGAATTTGAAATATTTATCTGATCTGTTAAATGTTTAAGGATATCATCCATGATAAATTTTAATTATTTGACATTTAATAATATTTTTACTTTATAATTAAGTGAAAATATATATTATTGTGCAGATTTACATTTATTCTGGCAAATATTTACCCATTTTGTCTAGAAATACATTGATGTATCTAGATTTATTAAATCAACAAGTTGGCATGGCTAAATGTGTTGTTAGAAAATGTGGTGTGGTAAATGTATATTTGCTTCCTTTCTAATGTCATGACATTCACATTTTGTGGAGGCTCTGTTTGGTTCCATTGACAAGTTATGCTTTACAACAATAAAAAATACAATAATAAATGTTTAAGGATACAATCAAAGATGAATTTAAATGATTTGACATTTATTATTTTTACTTTATAATTATCTGAAAAACCCTCGGTTTATGAAATCAACAAGCTGTTTTTTTTTTAAACGTGTTGTTAGAAAATGTGCCGTGCTAAATGTATATTTGCTTCCTTTCTAATGTCATGACATTCACATTTTGGGGAGGCTCTGTTTGTTTCCATTGACAAGTTATGCTTTACATCAATAAAAATACAATAATAAACGTTTAAGGATATAATAAATCCATGATAAATTAAAATGATTTGACATTTATTAATATTTTTACTTGATAATTATCTGAAATTATATATTGTGCAGATTTAGTTTGATATTTTTTCAATGTATTTCTAGACAAAATGGATGTATCTTGATTTATTAAATCAAAAAGTTGGTTTTGGCTAAATGTGTTGTTAGAAAATGTGGCGTGCTAAATGTATATTTGCTTCCTTTCTAATGTCATGACATTCACACTTTGGGGAGGCTCTGTTTGTTTTCATTGCCAAGTTATGCTTTACATCAATACAAATACAACAATAAATGTATAAGGATATAATAAATCCATGATAAATTAATTATTTGACATTTATTATTATTTTTACTTTATAATTATGTGAAAAAAAAAATTAATTTTGTGCATATTTAGTTAGATATTTACTCATTTTTTCTAGAAATACATTGATGTATCTCGATTTATTAAATCAACAAGTTGGTTTTGGCTAAATGGGTTAGAAAATGTGGTATGCTGAATTTATATTTGCTTCCTTTCTAATGCCATGACATTCACATTTAAGGGAGGCTCTGTTTGTTTTCATTGCCAAGTTATGCTTTACATCACTAAATAAATAAACTGATAAATGACTTTTGCATTGTAACTGATCTGGTCTGATCTGCAACGGTAACTGATCTGGGCCACCGCAGGACTGCATTGAAACGAGCAGGCTAACTGGCTAATTATGAGCATTAGCAGAACATCCGTCAGCTCCTTTACTACAATAACTAACGTTTTAACGATTAAAGCACAACCCGAGTCTCTAGAATAGGCTTGCCGGCAATTATAGCTGCCATCTACCTTTCTTCGCTTTATCTGCTGGGATATTCTGAGCCCGCAGTCGCTGGTCCAAGATGTACAGCATTTCTCCACCCAGATTAATGAAGAGCAGCGGCAGCGTTCGCGTCGACATCCTCTCTGGAGACGGATGAAGAGCAGCTAGTGTCGAGAAAAAGTCTCAAAATGTCAATAAAAGAAGCGTCCTCCGTTCTCGGGAAGATCCTGCAGAATAAATAAGCGTCTGTAAGCTCTCTCTCGGTTGCCAGGTCACCGCCAACAACAGCCAATTAGAGACGCTCGTACTGCTGTGAGGTGATGACGCAAGACGTCGCGCCATTAAAAGCAGAAAAAAGAAAAAGTAACCCAAAAGCTAAAAACCTGGAACGCATCATAAATGTATCCTATATGCCAAATTTTTCATTCACAAACAGAAATTCGCAAATAATTACCCATCCTTTGCTCATTTTAGAATAGACTTTAATTCCCTCCTAAAACCACTTAATCTTTTTAGGAATAAAAAAACCTAAGATTCCTGAAATATTATGCAGATGTATTTTATTAGTTGTTTAAGTATCATTGTAATTTCCTTCATTTGTTTAATTTTATTTAATTTAGCATTTTTTGTATTATTATTTTATTTATTATTAATACTATAATTCAATTTTTTCCCCCTTTCTGATTAATTTTTCCCTTTTTTCTTATGACTATGTATATTATTGATCTTTTTTAATATCTGTCTGTGATCCCTTGGACTTTGTTATGATGTTCCTGTATTGTCAGTTCAAGCAATAAAAAAATAAAAGCTACTGTGAACTTTCTTATACTTGCTGGGAAATTTTATTTTCACAAAGAGGTTTCTTATAGCAGGCGCGCAAAGCAAGAGGGTTTTAGGTGGTTCAAAAACTTCACTGACAAAGGTCCAGAATTTGTCCCATATATAAATTGACTGCTATGCCATCATAAACTGTGAAAATAACCCATCGATAAAGACTTTAAGATCAAGTGGAATCCTCTATTGGCTGTTGTAACTTCAGCTAATCAGTTTTGACCAATGCTAACAATTCTTTTTCATTCAGTCCAACATTCAACTGTGCAAGAAAACATACAATCTGACGTGAGTGAAGTCATCTCTCACTGCTGGCAACCTACTGTATTGTTGTTAAAGAGAAAATCTTATACAAGTAACTTTGATTCTAAATCTCGGACCTTATTCTTGAAAAAAAAAAAATGACAAATAAAAAGCTGTGAAGCACCAAAAGCGGCCAACATTGATTTAATTTGAATACTAATTTGGCTATTGTTATGCCTGAATTTTCAAATTGACTTTCTTACAAGAGAGGTTAGAAAAATCCCAAAGCTCTACATTATTATTATTATTATTATTATTATTATTATTATTATTATTATTATTATTATGTATTCAAAAGGCCAAAATTCTGACTGAGGAAAGCTGAATGTGCTGGCCAGGTTGTTATTTGCCTAATAAATGACAATCGGCTACAATTCTTAACTTAAAGCTTTAACAGATTCCCATTGTTTATTCATATTATAAAGTATTTATTCATATTTCTTTATTCTAAATCTTTAGGAAATGGGGTTTTTTTTACATCACAAGCATGGTTATGATGACCACCCAAGAAGCTAATTCAGCTAAAATAGTGCTTCAAATATTGAATAACAGCAAAGGGTCCATTTTTTGAGAAAAAGAACCAGCCCTTTTACCAGGCTGGCTACGGGCCTGTATGAATTTCTTGTCTGAAATAAAACATTCAATGAATTCACTTAGATTAATTGATAAGAATAAGAAATGTGATTCTTTCTTTCTTTCTTTCTGTTTCTTTCTTTTTTTTTTTTAGGAAAATTGCATGAATGATATTTGTTTGTGAAGCATAAAACAAAATTACAAGTTCGGAATCTGGAGAAAGCGAGTTAAACACAACAAAAGATGATGGTGTGTTTTATTTCATATTAGTAGGTCTATAAATGATTCCATTGTACAGTTTGAATGATTATTAAATATGACAAACAGTACAATAACATTAATGCTGCAGGTTGAGACATGTGGAGCGTTTCAGCTGTCAGCACATACAGTGCATTAATGAATGCTGTAAGAATTAGTCATATACACATATTCAAGCTTTTTACATTGTATTATTTTATGTAATAAAAAACACTTTTAGTAAAGTTTTGGTGACTGTTTTTATGATATTCCTTTTTAATTTCATAAAAGACATTGGACTTTGGATTAAATTTTTCATGCCTTAGACTACATTACACTTTAAAATAAATATACTTTGAATCAACCCACATGGAAAGAACCTATATGAGGATGTATGCGCAAATTTGAAACCTATATGCAGTATATATGCACATATTTGATAATATATATATGCTGTATATATATATATATATATATATATATATATATATATATATATATATATATATATATATGTGTGTGTGTGTGTGTGTGTGTGTGTGTGTGTATATATGCCACAAATAGGTTAAATTGAGGTGCATTTGTGCATTTAACTACCTAACAAAAAAAAAATGCAAAAACATATGTGCAAACACTTGAAATTGGCATCACATGTAATCAGCAAGTTATGGAATTTAACTATGGCAAATAAGTGAGAGGAGATGGAAAGCTATGGTGTCTACACGTTTTCCTGAAACATTTATAAGGTTAATTCTTTCATGTATAAAGATAGTGGAAAAGAAGGAAATAACAAAATGGTTTGTTAGTTTTTTTTTTCTGTTCAGTTTTTTTGCCCTTAATTTTGTTTTTGTACTATATTTTTTATTATACTGTTTGTATGTTCTTAAGTAAATAAAAAAAATATATATATTTTATTCATGTTGTCTAGCAGCTATGGATTTTAATAACTTTACTAATATATAGGTGGACATATGTGCATATAGACACACATATATACATGCATATAAGTACCTATATAGGTAGATATATGCACATGAGGTCAGAATTATTAGCCTCTCTTTGATTTTTATATATTTGTTCTTCTTTTTAAAAATATTTCCCTTGTGATGTCTAACAGATTAAGGAAATTTTCACAGTATGTCTGATAATATTTTTTCTTCTGGAGAATGTCTTAATAAAAATAGAATAAAAGCATTTTTTAATAAAAAAAAAACAAACATTAAGGTCAAAATTATTAGCCCCTTTAAGCAAATTTTTTTCGATAGTTTACAGAACAAACCATCATTATACAATAACTTGCCTAATTACCCTATCCTGCCTAATTAACCTAGTTAGGCCTTTAAATGTCACTTTAAGCTGTATAGAAGTGTCTTGAAAAATATCTAGTCAAATATTATTTACTGTCATCATGGCAAAGATAAAATAAATCAGTTATTAAAACTATTATGTTTAGAAATGTGTTGAAAAAACCTTCTCTCGTTATACAGAAAATGGGGGGGGGGGGGAATTAACGGGGGCTAATAATTCAGGGGGTTAATAATTCTGATTTCGGCTGTATGTGTACATATATACACATGTGCATATTTGTCCACATATATGTGCATATAATATAGGAAAACGGCCAATTTTATATACGTCACATATATTAAAAACCTTTATCAAAACCTATATTAAAACATGTTTATATGGGTTTTTTCCGTGTGGGTTAAACTACATGCTGTTTACTGAATTTAAGTACTTATAAAAATATAAAATAATGTTAGGTCTGAAACTGAAATTATGTCTCTCCATTCCTGATACGAATTTCTCTGGCCATTCGACAGGTTTCAAACATTCCGCAGCAACAGGTCATCAAAGCATCATTACATATTGTGCCCTGCAGAAGGGGAAAAAAAATATTGAATTATGGAACATATATACACAAAACAAGGGGAAACTATAATAAATGCATAGATAAAAATTGCAGCTCATAATTTTTTTAAACACATTACTTGTATTCCATAAGTCAGTCGCATATGTGTCCTCATTGCAGCCATTCCTCCAGGTACACATGCTAGGCAGACATTTTCACCATACTTGTTTGCAGTGTAACAGCCAAGAGCTATTGGGCAGAAAAAGCCAAGAGCACCTACATAGACACACACAAGAGAGGTCATGCATTTGCTTAGTCACTGATTAAAGCAGTAAACTAATTAACGTTATGACTTCTACTTTGATCAGTTTTTAAAAAAACAGGTAAAATATCCCAATAAAATGTCATCTTTGAAGTTGTGAATAATATGCTGAGAGCTGTCAGAACTTACAGACAAGTAGGTCACTGCAGCAAGAACAAAGGCCAGTGCTCCACTCTCCAGTCTGCACATTTGTACCATAAGATCCGGCACCAGGCTGAGTGATGACTGGGTTTGACATTTTAATTGCAACAAACAGGCCAGCGAGGAAGCTAAAAATGAGATGTCTTCGTCCTATTGAGTGACAAATAAGAAAATACATTTGTTACTTTTTGAAACATTTTGTCATTAAAAGATTAATTTTTTTTAAACTTCCCATGCTCTGCAGGTTGCAACGTCCCGAATTTTGATTGCCAATCTTAAGCCAATTGTAATGGCTTGTTTTGGTTCAATTTGGAATTTCACCAACCAATCGCAGAGCCCAGGGGACCAGAATGAGTGTTTCAACCCGGCCCACCCCGGGTTGAAACACAAGAGTAGTTTGGCCAAAAATGGAAATTCTGTCCTTGTTTACTCACCCTTCAATTGTTTGAAACCTATTTGAGTTTCTTTCTTCTGTTGAACACCAAAGATATTTTGAAGAAACCTGTAACCATTGACTTCAATAATACTTTTCGTCTTCAACAGAAGAAACTCATAAAGGGAGGGAGAATAAATGAGGTAATTTTCAGTTTTGGGTGAAATATTCCTTTAGAAATGAACAGTTCATCTTCTCCCATCACCACCAATACGAGATATATTTGTAATTATTTTTATAATGAGGACATTTAGACTGCACGGTGGTTCAGTGGGAAACACGATCGAAAGTCGCTGGTTCGAGCTGTGGCTGGGTCAGTTGGCATTTCTGTTTGCATGTTCTCTCCGTGTTTGCGTGGGTTTCATCTGAGTGCTCCAGTTTCCCCCACAGTCCAAAACACGTGCTGCAGGTGAATTGGGTTGGCTAAATTGTCCACGGTGTATGTGTGTGAATGAGTGTGTATGGATGTTTCCCAGTGATGGGTTGCAGCTGGAAGGGCATCCGCTGTATAAAACGTATGCTGGGTATGCATTCCAATGTAGCGATCCCAGATTAATAAAGGGACTAAGCCGAAAATAGAATGAATGAATAAATGAATGATGACATTTACTCAAAAAGAATATATATATATTCACTTATTCGAAACCTATTTAAGTTTCTTTCTTCTGTTAAACACCAAAGATATTTTGAAGAAACCTGTAACTATTGACTTCAACTATATTTTTCTTCTTTTGTATTTAACAGAAGAAACTCATAAAGGTTTAAAACCACATGAGGGAGAATAAATGAGGTAATTTTCACTTTTGGGTAAAATATTCCTTTAAAGGAACTGTTCATCCCTCCAAAAAAGAGATTCTTTTTTTAATGATGATATTGAGAGAAGCAAAAGATGACATTTAAAATAGAAAAATAGATATAAATATATAATTTCTGTTTATCCAACAAAGGCGGAAGGCATCCAGTCAGTGCCACTTTGGACGCCACTGACTTTAGTTGTACGGGAACATTCGAAACATTAACAGCTTTATAAATTATTGGAAAATATCTTCTGTTATGTTCTGCTGAAAGAATAATTGAGGGCTGAGGATTAGTTAATAATAAAAGTCCTAAAAATAAAATTCTGTCATTATTTACTCTCTATTCAACAGTTTGAAACTTATTTAGTTTCTTTCTTCTGTTTAACATCAGAGAAGATATTTTGAAGAAACCTGTAACCATTGACTTGCATAATATTTTTCTTCTTTTGTGTTCAACAATAGAAACTAATAAAAGGTTTAAAACCACATGAGGGAGAATAAATGAAGTAATTTTCATTTATGGGTGAAATATTCCTTTAAAGGAACTGTTCATCCCTCCAAAAAAAAAAGAGAGATTATTTTTATGATGATGATACCAAGAGAAGCAAAAGATGACATTTAAAAAAGAAACAAAAAGAAAGAAATTTATCATTTCTGTTGATTCAACAAATGTGGAAAGCATCCCGTCAGTGCATTTTGGACACCACTGACTTTAGTTGTATGGGAACAATCGAAACACTAACAGCTTTATAAAGTATTGTCTAAAACACATTTGAAAATAGCTTCTTTTATATTCTGCTGAAAAAAATAAAGGAGGGCGGAGGTTTAGGTAATAATAAAAGTACTAAAAAGGACGAGTAAATGACCTTTTTTCATTTTTATGTGAGCTAACCCTTTTACACAACAGAATTTTAAACTTTCACAAACTTAGATATGCAAAACTATCAGCAAAATGCTGTAGAAATAAATGAGCATTTCACAATAATAAAAGTTGAATAACAGCTGAATAACACTTGAAATCTTACATTTTAAAAAGAATAGCGACTTAAGCAGTACTTGCCTTTAAAACATACTCTATTTCTACTTGGTTATTAAAAAAAAACACCTTATACTAGCTCTGCTCACACTGGTTTATCAGATTTGGCTTGTCCAATACCAACCAACATGACATATTAAAATAAACCTGTCTGTTTAAAACAAAGGGATCATTTCAAGAAGCATCAGCATTTTCACATTATAAAAATGTTCTGTAATATAAAGCAAGAAGCAAACTGATAAAAAGTACCTCGTGTTCTTCTGAGCCTCTTGATCTTGCAGCTGAAAAGGAAGTTGTGACACGCACACCAACACACCGCGTATGCACCGTTTCCGATTTACGCATACAAACTTAACTCTGCATGAGGGGGGCGGTCGGTTGGTCGGTCGGTGTTGTAATAGGAAATGTGACCAACTAGAATTCCTCACAATCAATCAATAATCTCACTCGAGTAAAGGACCGATAGTTTGACCTCAGATCATCCACATGATTGTCATGCATTTCTTGTAAAATTTCACAGTTCAGGAAACCGAACCATTAGCTCAAGCCGCACAACCACAATGCATCAATCAGTCTCAGCATATGACAGACACAGGATTTCATCAGCTGCCAATCCAAAACCCTTGAGTGTGTGAAACTAATGTCTTCAAAGGAGTTCTGTGAAGCTATTCTGATACAATTAGCAGTAATCTGAAGAACGATAGCCAAACAATTCATTTTAGGATCTTTTATTTGGCTCAGCCTCAAGACATTAGTAAGTTAATGAGAACATGCAGATGATTTGATGGTTCTGTTTAGTTTTACTCTGAATGTGACGCGTGATTCAACACAGACATTTATCAGATTGTTCTTCTGGATGTGACGTAGCTGGTTGAAGATCTTTACGCTGCAGTTTCTTGTGGGCTTGAAGAGGCTGAAGACTCTTTTCTTTCAGCCTCCTCTGACTTCTGTTTCTCTCTCTCTGCTGCTTTTAGTCTTTGGACTTCTTGAAAGACCTGAGAGGGGAAAGAAATCCAATGTAAACAACAGGAGAAATACAAACTCTGAAATTTACAACGTGTTGTCACAACAGGGTTTTTGCACATTTCACCAAGTCAAATTTAAGACTTTTTAAGACCATTCTGAATGAAATTTCAGACTTAAACAGTGCTAAACTCGAAGGATTTTTTAATGGCCCAGTTGGCCCAGCAGAAAAAACTTTTACTTGCCCCATCAACAACAAAAAAAAAAATTATTGGACAAAAGCACATATTTTAAATAATATATCAAAACAAGCAAACCCTAGACATACTTTACTTTTAAATAAAAAAAATTTCGACAACTTTCAAAAACTGTAATAAACTAAACTGTACAACGGTCTGTCCTCACCACATACACTCTCAGAAATAAAGGTACAGGAGCTGTCACTGGGGCAGTACCTTTTCCAAAGCTCCATATTTGTACCTGAAGGGTCCACAATGGTACCTCAGAGGTACTTTTTTAGGTACATTTGGGCACTAATATGCACCTTTGAGGCACTACTGTGGACTCTGAGTACAAATATGTAGCTTTGGAAAAGGTATTGCCCCAGTGACAGCTCCTGCACCTTTATTTCTGAGAGTGAATGATCTATAAATACATGGAAAACTTTAAAACAAATGCTATTGCAAGGAAGATAATTAAACCATATTGGTAATAGAGTTTTGTTAAAAGTTTTATTTCAATAGACTGTTAGTGATTTAATGGGTGTTGGCCAGACTGAGCAGCTTTACAAGGACATAGGAAAATTAAAACCTGTTTAAAACTCATTTAAGACATTTAATACAATATTTCAGTAAATTTAAGTCATTTTAAAGGCCAAAATTTTCTTTTTTTAAAACCTGCGGACACCTTGCACAATACTGGACTTTCTATTTTTGATTTGATACTCAAAACCAAAAAATAGATACTCAATACCATTTTTAATAACAGAAATATAATTATTAAAATTGTAATTCTGAATGCATGTCTAACTTTCTTCATTTGCCAGAGTTAAAGCCTTAATCAAACCTTAAACAAAAACAATGGTCCCAACATATGTCCTGTTTTACATTTTTAACTTCTATAGCTTCCGAGAATCCAAAAAGAGCCACATATTGATAAATAATGTTATGATAGGTGTTTTAACATTAAGTTATGATTGAATTGCCTTTTGTTACAGTTATGAAATAGTTTGATAACAAGCAGGAAACGTTCATGAGCCAATGACATCACTGCATTAAAATGGTCTATAGGATAGTTCACCAAAACATGAATATCAGGGATCATTTACTTCCCCTCATGTGGTTTTAAACCTTTATGAGTTTCTATCTTCTGTTGAACACAAAAGAAGATATTTTAAACTGTGCCTTTAAACATGGATTCAGATTTTTACTACTGGTCTATTCGGGTCCACTAATTGCCCTGACAAAATTTAACTGGTCCAACTGAAAAGAAAAAAAAAAAAAAAAAAAAAACAGACATTTTTTTTTTGTTGTTGTTGTTTGCATTTTTTATTCCTCTAACATTGTAATAAACTATTGCATTGTAATATTAGGGGTGTCAAAATTAATGCACCGCGATGCAGAAGCGGACAATTCAGTATGGGTTCAGTAATAATAACCAGTTATTACGTACTGACGTCATTTCACTCAATTCACTGCGTGTGTTTGCTGAACAGTCTTTCACTGACACTGAAAATACAACAGAAGCCCCAATTTCACTGTGGAGAAACTGAAAGTAAACTCCATTTCTCTCTTTTTCTATCTCACACTGTGGCCCATTTGATCTGCTGGCGTGACGTTTCTTTTCCTCTCGGCTGTTATAGCGATACTTGTGGATCCGTTCCAGACACAAGCATGTCTTTAGAGAGAGTTTTCACCACTGCATCTAAGATGGAGCAGCTGTGATTGCCGATGCCGTTTATCAGTGTCACTTATCGGTGAACAGCGCAAGAGCATTAGAGCCAATTGCATACCTTTCTGTTGAGCGCGTGATCAATCGTTGGGGTATAAGAACACGCTCGACAATGCTTAAAAAGCAAGCAGGTTAATATTTACATTTGCTTATTTGCTTTAAACGCTCATGTTGTTTTGTGCATGTATTTGAGTTTTGTTCGATGCAGTGTTTTCTTTGAGTAGGTAACATTAAAGGTACAGTACATATATCTGACTGTATTAAAGGACAATACTGCATTACAAATACAAATAAAATGTTATGCATATAAAAAATTAGACATTTTAATACAAGAATTCTTGTGCTGTGAAGTAAAATATAAAATGTGTATGGAAAGCATCGTCAATGCACCGAGATATCGAATTAAACCGAATCAATGGCATGATAATCTTAACTGAACCTCAAGACCAGTGTAGGTTAACACCTCTATGTAATATATTATACTTCATTAAATATGTACTACTACATTTACATTTAGTCATTTAGCAGACAATTTTGAGCCTACTTGACCTACTAGCCTAACTTATACAAAATAAAGTATAACCAATAGCACAAATAAAACCAAATTGAATAAATATCTCATTGATCGACGCAAACAGGAATGATTGATATTGCAGAAAGAAAGCAATATTGTATAATTTCAAATACGTCAATATTAACGCACATCAAAATGGATGCTTTTGACAACACTAATGCAGACAGATTAGAGTGAACTGAAATTACCTTAGTACAGAAGGCCTTTTTGGCCAGCCAACGTCGAGTGACCCGTCTGTAGTATTCAGGAGGAAACGTGTATGTGATTCCAAGCTCCTTGCACACCCTCTCAAATGAATCATAACGGGTTCTTCTGAGAAACTTCAGCTGCTTCTTCCTTCTGTCGATGGTCATCAGCATCCATCTTTTGTTGGCTTTATCCTGAAGAATATAATAAAAGAAGTTTAGTCTTTAAAAGGATTGACTCGTTTCTTAAAAGGATAGTTCACTCAAAAATTAAAAAAATGACTGACTGTTTACTCAAAGTGAAAAACCACTTGAGGGTTTTTTTGTTGAACGCAAAAGATATTTTGAAGAAAGCTGAAAACCTGTAATAATTGACATACATATTAGGAAAAACAATGGAAGTCAATGGTTCCTGTTTCTTCAAAATGTCTTCTTTGGTGTTCAACAAAAGAAAGAAAGCTTTTGAAACAAGTAAAGGGTGAGCAAATAATGTCAGATTTTTGTCATCATTAGCTGGGTTTCCATCCTAAAGTGAAGCCAATCTTTTCAAAGATAGCAAAAAATAAATAAATAAATAAATAAATAAATAAATAATAAAAAAAATAAATAAATAAAAAAGGGAAAAACATCCCAAATGCAAATTAAATGGTTTCAGAAGTTTTTTTTTTTGAGTAACTGACTGTAGTATTGGTAACCTAGTAACCAGCAGTAAACAAGCATAATGTAGCTGATTAGTCATGTGAGCGTAATGTTCCTGTCAATTATTTGGCAAAGTTCATTAACACCCTTTCATCCAAATGACCTCAATTAAGGGATTTTTATTCAAAATTAGTTGTTTCTATCACTTGTTTCTTATGCAATACTTCAAAATGCTCATTAACACAGGGTGATGAAAACCAAAATAATAATAACTCTCTTTTATGCAGCTGCAGAACACAGATGAAGATATTTTTGTATATTTTCACATAACCAAAACTTTCACAGTAAAAAAAAGAACACTGAAGTGATTAGAATCTAAAAATAAAAGGGATAGTTGCCTATAAATTTTTAAATTCTGTCATAATTTACCCACCCAATTAAACTTTCTTCTAAACACAAAAGAAGATATTTTAAAGACAGCAGGAAACCAGTAACCATTGACTTCCACAGTATTTGTTTTTCCTACTTTGGAAATCAGTGGTTACAGCTTTTCTACATATTATCTTCTTTAATGATCAACAAGAGAAAGAAACTCAAAGGTTTGGAACCACTTGAATTAATAAGTGTTAATTTTGTAGTAAATGGTGAGTAAGATGTAAAATACTAACAGTCGGATAACAGTTACTTCTTACAGTAACTTAAATGTTATGTGGGTTTGGAACAAGACAACGGTAGATATTCTGAAGAAGACATTTCCATATGTGGGTGAACTACCACTTGAAATAACGTTAATGTAAAGCCATTTACAATATATTCCTATAACCCAGCTTGTGTGATGATGATTCATATATACAGTAAGAATGAAATCTAGTGCTAATAAAAAAAACTCATTTTCATAGAGATTTTCCCACAGCTAACTTCTCTATCTTAGCCTTGTGATGCAATAACGCTTACCACCCAAAAGATTTTTCTGGATGTATGAAACAATTTCCTCTCAAGTTCACTATAGGGGTAGTTCATTATATATACTACAGGTCAAAAGTTTGGGGTCAGTTTTTTTTTTTTTTTTTCTTCAAGCATTTTGTTTTAAAGAAAATTATTCTGTTCATCAAGGCGACATTTATTAAATGTAATGTTTTTAAATTGTTAACTAATTATAAAAATTTTAAATAACTGCTTTCTTATTGTATGTAGTTTGAAATTAAATGATTACTCCAGTCATTGCTTTTAATACTATTACAATTAATAATAACATTAATAATAACATTAATAATAATAATAACATTAATAATAATAATAATAATAATAATAATAATAATAATAATAATAATAATAATGATGATAATAATAAGAAGAAGAACTAATATTAATAGAGTAATTTCTGAAGAATCATGCGACTCTGAAGACTGGAGTAATGAAGCTGAAAACTCATCATTAAAATCATTAGAATAAATTATTAAATTAAATTAAATGATAAACTACTGTCGAATAGTTATTTTATAGTGCACTAACATTTCACAATTTGTACTGTATTTTTGATTAAATAAATGCAGCCTTGGTGAGCAGGAGAAACTTATTTTAAAACAATAAAAATCCTACTGACCCCAAACTTTTGACAGGAAGTGTGTATATAAATTAAAACATTGTCACTAAAAGTAGAAGACTAGAAAGTGTCTAAACCAGCTTTGTCTTTATTTTGAACAATAAAATTCTCTTTTTGTGTTACTTTAGTGTTAAAGTTTGCTGTTTTCCCCCTAGTAAACGCTAATGTTACTGTAAATTTTGTATCTATTTTTGGAAGATCTGACGCTTTCCATGGTAAATGTATTTGAGCAAACAAAAAATACAGTAGTTAGAAACTCTCATATGCTTTAGAAGTTTGTTTCTTTGTTTGTTTATATAACTAATATTTTCATTTCAGACCTCTACAATTTATGCAGCGCCATTGATGTGATCCAAGACCTGTGAAGAAATGATGCCAAGGTATTCATAATCCTGGACCAGGCCGTATCCTGAGCAGATGCTGCGGTGGTCATGGAGGATTGAAGAGCATGAGACTGATTCTCGAAAGAACCCAGTGACAGACGAGTGCCCGGCATTGATCCTGTGGGCCAGCCTGATCACCCCCTGGTGACAAACTCACACCTGCAGTAGTTCTCCACGATGGACGTCCAGCGTTCTCCAGCCTCCGGCACCCAGACTGCAGCTCCACACAGGAAGTTTAGCCAGAGAAATAATGGTTGTGCCCAACAGAGCCTGGTTTCTCTTGAGGTTTTTTTTTCCTTCACTTCGTCAGTTGGTGAAGTTTTGTTCCTCACCACTGTTGCCACTGGCTTGCTTGGTTTGCGACTTGTTGAGATGTGCATCTATGGATTTGCTCTTCAGTGTTTGGACATCCAGCAGTGAAATTTAAACCACACTGAACTAAACTGAACTTCAGCTCTGAAATCTGGACCTTACTAGAACTTCCATGTTAAGCGGCTTTATACATTGTAGAAACCGCCACATAAATGAACAAAAATTTTATTGAATAAAAACAGTAATATATGCATTACTTTTATGATTTAAAACAGGATTTTTTTTTTCTTTTTTGTTGTTAATATAAATATGGCAGTTCCATTATTCATCAAAAATCCTCCTAATATGCTCTTTTACTGCTTAAGACCTAATTATTATTATTATCTGCTTAATTTGATTTTAATTCATTCTTATGATTCTTATGATTTTTAGCATTCTTTAATAAACAGAATAACCTCAAATAGTATTTAAATGCATAAGCTCAAATAGAAATTATTTTTATTATTATTATTATTTTTTGTCTTTACTGTCACTTTTAATCATTTTAAATTTCCCTACAGAATGAAAGTCTTTATTTCTTCATTAAAAATGAACACTATACAGCTGAAAACATGAGCTTGTGCGCAGGATTTCCTGTGTTTCTGTGGGTGTTAATCAACTGGAGTTGGACAAATGTTCTGACACCTTTACTGAGGGCTGAAAAAAACACACACACACACACACACACGACTGAACTGCTGCTGTTTACCTTGGGGTGTTTGTGCAAGTGCTCCTGGAAGTTGCGAATGCGCGCTGTCAAAATCGCCACTGTAACGCAAACAAGAACGTTACACATAATTGAGTCGTTTTCTGAGATTCCAGTATTGTTAAAACCAGTACTTTGTCAATCGTTTAAGAAAGACTAAAAAGAGAACTTACCCTTGACTTCGGTTGAACTGCGGTCATTCTCATCCCTCTGCACCTTCGCAATAAGCTGTTCCTCTTTCAAACGTAGTTTTTCACTCTAAAACCCATTGATTAACATTATTTTTAGCATTCTTAGGTCAACACTGAAAGCACCTATTATACAGTAGGATCAAATTTAAATTCTGAAAATATATACAGAGAAACGAAAGGAAATGAAAACCGTACATGATTTGCAAACTCCAACGTTAGCAGTTTCTTCACCACATCATCAACCCTGCAAACATATGACATAACATTGCTACTGTTCTGCAGTCAGGCACACAAAAGGAAGTCTGAAGAAATCATGAACTTCCTAACAGCACGGTTTTTCGTAAGGATTAGTGGATTGATGAAAACATGAAAAGTACAGAAGCAAAAACATACGATTGTGCAAGTGGGACAGATGCATATTCATGCTTCAGCATTGATGTTTGCAGATCTTCAAGCTGACTTGGGAATTCTGGGGGGAAAGTAGAAGCCAATGAGTCCTGGCAGGAAAATTGGCAGGATGTTAAATGTAGTGGCCTTAATATTCTTCTCTTACCTTGTCTTTTTCTAGAAGGTCGAGCATATTGCCTCACTGGTTGGTTAAGGAAAGTTTCATCACCTGAAACAAACATAACAGATATATAAATTTCTTAAGTCACATTAAAACTGCTTAACCATACAACTACATTGCTTGATCCTCAAAAAATGTGTTTTTTAAATAAAATATATTAACAGATTATGTGTTTATATTTAGTGTCTGTTCCAGGATTGCAGCTCAACTTTAAATGTTAGTCATTAACATGCAAAATAAAAGGACAGAAAGAAAGGTTTGAGGCCACAAAGCTTTTCACCCATGACTAAAGCTCAAGAACATTTGAAACATGTCAATGGTGACAAAGTGTCACCAGGGGTGGGGGTGATTTGGTTGGCCACATCCTTCCCGAACACCCACAGTCAAAACAAATACGTCTGCGAGATCATCATCATCATCATAGCCAGGTAACACGAAGCGTACATGTGAAGCATTTTCACACGTTTACATTTTTGATGTTGCACTGCATCTCATCGTGCAGCTTTAGAAAATCAAACACTGTATAGAGCCAAACACGATAAGGAGGGCTTTACATTTTCCATATATATATTTAAAGGTGTAGTTTATCTAAAAATGCTAATTCGGTCATTGTTTACTCACATTTCACAAACCAAAGAATATATTTTGAAGAAAGCTGAAAACCTGCAACCGTTGACATCCATAGTAGATCAAACCAATACTAGGATGTCAATGGTTATAGGTTTTTAACAAGAAGGCCTACTTAACCATTAATGCCGAGTTCAGACTGCATGATTTTAGCCCTGATTTTGACTTGCCGACAGGTTTTGATAAATCGGTGCTCGTTCACACGAGTAACAATCACACAGTGTGAACGATCAAAGACGCGATCTGAGAGAATCACCGATGAGTCGCCGACACCCGTGAGATATTTGGCATGCTAAATATCCGGAGCTGTCGGCGATTCATAATCATGCCATGTGAAATGTGTTCTGATTAAAAATAAATTCACTGATTACCTACAGCCAATGAGAGAGCAGCATCCACAAGTATGGGTATCTGCAGGCCAGCGGGAGGTTGAGAAGTTAAAAGCGCTCCTTTTCGGTTTATTTGGACCCAAGAAGTGGAGGAAAAACTAGTGAAAATTTGGCAGGAGCACCTTTGTCTGTTTGACATGTCAAAATCACCACCGGAGCAAAATCACCACCGGGTCAAAATCACCACCGGGTCAGAAATGCTAATTCCCTTCAAACTAATGTGAGCTAAATAAGTTTTTTCTACCCCACTAAATGCTTCTTTCTCATTATGTAGTTAATAACAAAAGTTACACGAAGTGACCTCGTGTAGTTTCCATGTCAGTCTTGCGTGCGTTTGGTTGTGAGACGTAGTTTGAGCAAGGTTGTCAGCGATTCTTCCTAATTTAAAGTCATGTAAAAAAAGCAGCGACAAAACGCTAGCCCGGACAGTCATGCAGTGTGAACATACCTGTGACACGACTACTTTGAAAATCCTGTAGTCTGAACTCGGCATAAGTAAGAAAGAATGCAATGATAATCTGGCCTTCCTTATCCCCTATTGATTAAATAATAGTACTGCAGTCAGAAATGATTTTAGAACTCAATTATAATGTACAAATCGGAATATTATTCTTTAGTGTTTTGTGTTTTATTTTCAGTCAAAAGCATAATTACTTGAAGAACAAAATAAAAATGATAAGCTACAGGACTCCTTTTGAGTTGCTCACCAATAGCTCTGAAGCACATTGGAAACTATTGACATTCTATAATACAGCATTTTTTGGATCCATGTGATTGAGTATCCTTTTGACCAGAGATGCCCAATGTAGGGCCCGTGAGCCAAAGTTGGCCTATTGTAACCTTTGATTTGGCCCACCATTCCATCCAAGTAGAGAGTGAGAATGGAGAGTTGAGGAATGCCTTTAACAGAGATCGTCATTTCTAATTTGACGGAACCTTTTTTGTTTATTTGTTTTATTGCTGGACTACAAATAACCAAACGGAAATTAAATGTTGTAATTGAATCTGAGTTTTTAAAATATAAATACTGTCACTCGATTGATAGAGGACTATGAACAAGACACCAGTGAGCAAATCAAGGCAAAACTAACGTAACTCCATTCTGTTATAAATAGTTTTTACTGTAATAAGTTCATTATAAAATGTAAAAATTATATAGTGTATTAGTTAATATAAAGCAAGGTTTTCTAGTTATTTATAAATATTATTTATTAAATTAGGAAATAACCCATGCCAACTACATTTACCTTTGGCCTACTAGTCTCAATCAAGTTTGGTTTTTGGACCTTCCTAAGAAAAGGTTTGGGCACCCTTGCTGTTGACCATGTTATTATGCTGAGGTGAAAAATTGTTCGAGAATTCAATTCTGCATTGATTTATAGACCTTCAAAATGCATCATTATTCCCTCTAGAATCGCTTCTGAGCTTCGTTTCAATTTTCATGTGAAATAGCGATTGTGCGTTATGCAGAGTCATGTAAATGTACTTTTATGTTACGAGACTAATGTTAACACAGCTTACTATAAACACTCTTATTTTGCTTAAACTTACTGCAACTTTTTAGTTTCTCGTGGTGTTTGTAAGAAATTGAATGCAAGCAGAGTACAATTTGTAAAGCATACAGCGCCACCTGCTGTTAAAAACTAAGCTCAGAAACCACTCAAGAGAGAATAGCGATGCATTGTGAAAACCTCAGAATCCATGGAGAATCAATTTCTTGAACAACATCATGTATCTATAAAGCACATTTAAACAATAGAAAACAAATTCAAAGCATCGTAGAATAACAGATTTAGGCATTTATAAACAACTACACACATACAAAGGGAAAAGAGTAAAAAATCCACATGAAATCAAAACTAACCATATGAATTTGTTAGCTTAAATTGCTAGTTTTGTGGTGAACAACTCAGTGCATTTTATTAAGAAAAATAATTGTTTGCTCTTCTAAGCTTTAACTAAAATCTGAAAATGAACTTCCTGTTTTTTTTTCCCAGTTAAATTACATATATCTTAGGAATTGGGCGTGGCTAACATATTTAACCCCCGCCCCCCATCCCCCTCCCCCAACTGTCAGTGTTGACAACAAATAGAAATGGTGAGGAGGAGCTGTGTTAGGTTGCATTAATTCTCCTGATAATCCTTTTCCCAATCTTTTAGAATGAAACGCCTGCTTTACTACATCCAATCAACTCGCAGTAGAAAAAACAAGCCACGCTCACTGTGCTGTCATTTAAACATTCAGTTTAAAAAAAAAAAAAAAAAAAAAAAAAAAAAAAACAGATGCAGCTTCAGGTTCATGTGGACTTTAAGTCTAGATCCTACATGATAGTGGAATATTTCTAAAACTTAAGGAATTTCTCGAATGATTTTTCCAAACCTGTACGACTGTAATTCTATAGGAAACAAGAATGCTGGTTAGCAAAAAAAAAAAAGTACTCAAAAAGTATCTTACTCAACAGTGCCATAATAGGTTACACCAGTGACCTAGTTACCATTGATTACGAAGAAAAATACTTTCAGTAAGTTGCTAAGCATTTTTACTGATGTTTTTTTGTTGTACGAGTGTACAAATGTGACAGACCTGCAGTATTAAGTTCACAGTGAGGAAAACCTGTATTGTGTGTAATAAACGTTTCTTAGGGTAATATACGGCATACACCCACACTTTCAGAGATCACAAGGTTTTGCAGAAACAGCTAATTCAACACATTTCTCCCACACTTTGCTTATTAGTTTAAATGAGGCAACTCCTCCAGGATTCTTATATAAACATGAGGCTCGTCAAACTGGTCGTGGTGGTGGAGTTGCGTCAATCTTTAGTGATATTCTTAATGTTAACCAGAGAAACGGACTTATGTTTAGCTCCTTTGAAGTACTAGCGCTTAATGTTGTCCTTCCAAACACTATGCAAAAACCTATGTTATCTCTCGCTCTAATCACCATATATAGACCTCCAGGACCCTATGTCAATTTTCTAAAAGAGTTTTCTGATTTTATCTCTGACTTACTAGTTAAAACTGATAAAATACTAATTGTAGGAGACTTTAACATCCACATAGATGACGCTAACGACACGTTAGGGCTCGCGTTTACGGACTTGCTGGTCTCACTAGGAATAAAGCAAAATGTTATTGGTCCAACTCATCGCCTAAAGCATACACTAGATCTAATTCTGTCTTATGGAATTGAGGTCACTGATGTAGACATTATACCACAAAGTGATGATATTACAGACCACTACCTCTTACTATATAAGCTGTGTTTACCTGAAATTAGCAGATCCGCTCCGATATATCGTCCTAGTAGAACTATTGTTCCATCCACTAAAGATGAATTTATAAATAACTTACCTGATCTTTCTCTACTTCGAAATGCACCCGCAAACGCAAATGACCTTGATGTAGTAACCAGCAGTATGGATGCCATCTTTACTAGCACTTTAAATACTGTGGCACCCATCAAACTAAAAAAGACTAGAGAGAATAAAACTACACCGTGGTATAATAGTCATACCCGCGCTCTCAAAACAGCAACCCGTGCCCTGGAACGTAAATGGAAAAAAACTAATTTAGAAGTCTTTAGAATTGCATACAAAGACAGTATGTCCAGCTATAGGAGGGCTTTAAAATCTGCCAGGGCTGAGCACCTCCGCAAACTGATAGAAAATAATCAAAACAATCCTAGATTCTTATTTAACACCATCGCTAAATTAACAAATAATCGGTCATCTTTGGAACAAAACGTTCCACCGCAAATTAGTAGTGATGACTTCATGAATTTTTTCAGTGATAAAATAGAAGGCTTTAGACAGAAAATAGGAGATATTAAACTTTCTGCACCGCCTTATACTTCAGATCCAGTAAACACGCCTCTGAATCTAAATAACCTACAGTGCTTTAAAATCATACAACAGGAAGAGCTAGACAAAATTATAAATAGCTCTAAATCAGCTACGTGTATATTGGACCCAATTCCAACAAGGTTACTGAAAGAATTGCTACCTGTTATAGGAGAACCTCTTCTTAACATTATCAACTCTTCTTTATCTTTAGGCCATGTTCCAAATCCCTACAAGTTAGCTGTTATTAAACCTATTATTAAGAAACCACAACTGGAACCCAGCAACTTAGCTAATTATAGGCCTATTTCAAACCTTCCATTTATATCTAAAATACTAGAAAAAGTTGTTTCTGCTCAATTATGCTCCTTTCTGCAGACCAACAATGTTTTTGAAGTGTTTCAGTCAGGTTTCAGAGCTCATCACAGTACAGAAACTGCATTAGTGAAAATAACCAACGATTTACTCTTAGCTGCTGACCAAGGGTGCATCTCGCTATTAGTTCTACTCGATCTTAGTGCGGCATTTGACACCATTGACCATGGTATCCTTATTAATCGCTTAAAGTCTACAGGTGTCCAAGGACATGCCCTACAATGGTTTAAGTCATACTTATCTGACCGTTACCAGTTTGTAAATATAAATGGACAGCCTTCACAAATCAGCCCAGTAAAATACGGGGTGCCTCAAGGATCAGTTTTAGGCCCTTTACTGTTTACAATATACATGCTACCCCTGGGAGACATTATTAGAAGACATGGGATCAGCTTTCACTGCTATGCAGATGATACTCAATTATATATTTCAACTAAACCTGACGAGACGTCTAATCTGTCCAAGCTAACTGAGTGTATTAAAGATGTTAAAGACTGGATGACCAACAATTATCTTCTCTTAAACTCAGACAAAACAGAATTATTACTTATTGGGCCTAAATCCTGTACACAGCAGATCTCACAACTCGATCTACAATTAGAGGGATACAAAGTTAGCGTTAGTTCTACTATAAAAGATCTGGGTGTCATATTAGACAGCAATTTAACTTTTAAAAATCATATTTCCCATGTCACAAAAACTGCTTTCTTTCATCTGAGAAATATAGCTAAGTTACGAAGTATGCTATCCATCTCAGATGCAGAAAAGCTAGTCCATGCTTTTATGACTTCTAGGCTGGACTACTGTAATGCTCTGTTTGCTGGCTGCCCAGCATCCTCTATTAACAAACTTCAATTAGTACAAAATGCAGCTGCCAGAGTTCTAACCAGGTCTAGAAAATTTGATCACATCACCCCAATTTTATCCTCCTTACACTGGCTGCCTGTTAAGTTTCGTATTGAATTTAAAATATTGCTTCTTACATATAAAGCTCTAAATAATCTAGCTCCTGCTTATCTAACCAATCTTCTGTCTCGCTACAATCCAACTCGCTCTTTAAGATCTCAAAACTCAGGACTTCTGGTAGTACCTCGAATAGCAAAGTCGAGTAAAGGAGGTCGAGCCTTCTCATTTATAGCTCCTAAACTCTGGAATAGCCTTCCTGATAACGTCCGAGGCTCAGACACACTCTCCCAATTCAAAACTAGATTAAAGACCTATCTGTTCAGTAAAGCATACACTTAGTGCACCACTTAGGGGGCTTCCACACAGGTTATGCATCTTGCTGATATACACTGTGAACATCAGCTACGCTAATTATTTTCTTTATTCTCCATTTCCACCTGGGGATACTCTTCCCGAGGCCCTCAGACTATGCAGAGTCACTGATTCGATCCAAGACCAACGACGAGATGATCCCAAGGTTTCCATATCCTGGACCTGGCCGAATCCTGAACAACTACTGCGATGGTCATGGAAGAGTGGAGAACATGAGACTGTTTCCTATGACGCTCCAGAGACAGACGAGTCTTCGCTGAGGCCAGCTTCCAGCCTCCGCCACTGAGACTGCAGCTCTGCACAAGACGTTTGGCCAGCGGAGAAATTAAATGGTCGTGCCCAACTGAGCCTGGTTTCTCTCAAGGTTTTTTTTCTTCACTTCCGCCTTTAGTGAAGTTTTTTTTCCCTCTCCGCTGTCGCCACTGGCTTGCATGGTTCAGGATCTGTAGAGCCGCGCATCGTTGGATTTGCTCTTCAGTGTTTGGACTCTCAGTAGTGATTATTAAACCACACTGAACTGAGCTAAACTGAACTGAACTTAAACACTACAAACTTAACTACACTGTTCCTATTTACTGTGACCTTTTATGTGAAGCTGCTTTGACACAATCTACATTGTATAAGCGCTATACAAATAAAGGTGAATTGAATTGAATTGAATTATTTGCCCTATGAACAAGAAAACTTGTAGTGGGAAAAAAGAAGTATGAGCGGTAAAAAAGGCCATTAACAATATACTGTACCACCACATTCTGTGGGACGGTCCCCGTTTTAAAGATACTGTGACCTGTGTTGATGCAATATTCTGATAAATAACTTTGGGGTGGGTGAAATTTTACTCATAAGAGATTTTTTTATGTGGTTGCATTTGTTCAATTGTTCATCTTAAGTTACGGTTTTGACTGAATGTAAAATGTTATTTATTTCAATGAGAGCTAAACTTTATTTCAGCATTATTTCCTGCTTAAAAAACATTTTACTGTTATCAATGCTGAAAAGGGTTGCGCTTTTTTGTGGAAAATATCTTCATCTTTGCTTTTTTAAAATAATTTGATAAATAACTTAATTTAGTATAACATCATAACACTAATAGACAGAAGGTCTGTAACAATGACCATAAATAAAATGCATTGAACAGTACTGCACTGGACTACCAGACGGAGCCAGAGGCAGAGCCACGGAATCAAGCATCCAACCAAACGCTTGCATGTCTAATCAACCACGCCCCCCGAACTTCTTACTTGACCGCCCGTATCTGCACGATAACAAAAACTGTGATGTAAGCTGTTTTTAACAATTTAATAAACAATATATGTTGGACTGCAAAATAAACGGTCTTTCATACACTCTAGCCTGAGCTATGAGCACAATAATATTTCTCTTATAACGGGTTGTTGGTATTTATTATCTTCATAGGGGTAGAAATATCACTTGTAAAATATGAACAACAACATAAAAACAACACATACATTTATAGAAAGGTTTTTATGTTTAATTAGCAATCTACAGGGCCCAAATATACACATCATGGACAGCTATTTGCCATGCAGGAAAAAGCGTGTGTTTAAAAGATATAAACACAGCAAGATTTATAAACAACAACAGAATATTTAGGCTACACATCTCATCCCTGCACTCTATAAAGTAATCCTTATCAATTTGTACAATATACTTAGCAGTATTAATGATGTCAGTATAACTGATGTCTATATGATATAGGCCTATCAGCTGCTGGAACATGGCTTGTATATTGTGTATCATTTTTTGCCTCTGTTTTCATTTGGTTTATTCCATGCCTTAATATCTGGCAAAGAGGAATTTACATTCATTTTAATGTTTAGTAGGTAACATTAAACTTTTATAACCACAAATTCAGTAGATTAGATGTCAGAGACGTCTTTAAATCAAATTCAAATAACGTTACAGGAGATTGATGTGGAGACAGGCTAACATTAGTTTTGTCTTCCTAATTATTATTTCAGACCCATAAAGAGAATTACTGCTAGATAGCGATCATCTGTATTTTCCTCATCATGGCTAGGCATGTATCAACTAATAATAAAGCCCGATAAAACCCTCACTTTAACAAATAAACAGTGATCTGTCAGATCCTGTAGGTCAGAAATACTTTACTGCTGAACTCATTTTATCATGGTAAAATAACACAGAAATCGAATAACAACACTTTAATCTTCTCCTGAAGCTCCGACGGTCTGTTTAGAGAAGCTGTCAATCACGATGACATGCCCCATTTTTATAGCATTAAATTACTGGCTAAAGACGTACCGTTTACAAAAATAAAGACCTGACCTTTATCAGCATGATAATCAGTGCCTTTATTTTAAGTGTAATTAATCTTTTTATTTGAGCTCAAGTCTCGTTTATTAACACAAAGGAGGCTGGCTTTATGACTTGTACTGCAGCCAGCACCCAGGGGGCGATCTAATGGCCGGGAACTTCACTCAAAAGGAGGCGTGAGACCCTTGGATTTCAATTACACCAGACCACCTCTTTCAGGCGGACTCGGGTATGGTTCACAGGTGCGCACCCGAGTTCAGAAGACATTGTTCAGTTACACTAGCTAAATGTACCAAACTCTGATGCCAAACGAACCCGGGTGCGGACCAAAAGGGTTTACGTATTTATATTTTCATATTTATGTTTATTTCTGCTACATAGGATCTATTTAATATCTGTTAGATGATGCTGGTGGAGAAATGTATATAATGAGGTCTGTCCTCATAAAACTGTGAAATGTGACATTCAGTTGAATTTGTTGTTCATTTAAAGTCATATTTTTATAATAATCAAGTCCTTTTCATAGATATTCAAGCTTATTAATTATATAAAGCCCTTTTGTACATTTTCTGGAATAAAACCTTTATAAAATTACATTGTGAAAGATATTGTTACCCTGAAATAAACCCTCACACAGTGAGAAAATGTGTGTTTTTTTACATCTAAAATAAAGGCTAAGTAAACAAGATTTAGCCAAGTGTGGTTTAGTGCTGTGCAACAGGTCTGCAATGAGTTGTAACGAGTGATTCATTTATTCGTTTTTCCATAGGGAGTGGCATATTTAAAAATGTCATCTTGTATGCTGTTAAAGCAGCAATCACGATAAAGATCACACACACACACACACACACACACACACTAATTCGGTGGTTTAAGACTAGGTCAACAACCCAGATGTTTTATGCTAGAATCACAGGAGGAGGAGAATAATTTATCAAACAAAATTCATCAAACAAAATTCATCAGCGACCCCAGTTTATTCCAAGGGAATGTTTCTGTAATAAATTTAGTCCATTTGAATGAGAAAGCATTTGCAAAAGGACAATAATTAGTAACAACCCACAATAGAAACCGAGATCAAAATCTATGATAAGTGGTTATAATATGTCCGGCATCCTACACACTACATGCTGTCTAAAAAAAAGAGAAGTAAAGCGCATGTAATGTTTTTAAATAGTGACTACTTAAGAATTCGGCAGTACTAAAAGTACTGCTTGTGAATTGCTAACAGAAATGAGATATGTGTATGACTTTTACATGTAAACCATGAGCAACAACTAGGGTTGTTACTCAATATATCGTTTCAGCATCGATGTGCACATTCGCAATAGTCACATCGCAAGATTTGCAATGTTGAGCCAGAATCATAGTTGGCCAAGATCCACAGAACACATGATATGGACAATTTAACTATGATAGAGCGAAAGTTCATCATTTGCATGTGTTTTAAGGCCGGTCCACTTTAATTGCAATATTTTTATAGCATTTTTTTTTCCCAGATAATATACAAACATATATAAATGTATATGAAAAACAGAAGTCCTAAAAGCAAAGTGAAAACATCAAATGTATAGCACCAACAAAACCAAGAAAACTGCACAACTCTTAAATCAAACCTAAACTCTTCTACCCCCAAGCACCAACCCTCCCATTTCCCACCCCTCCCTGTTTTCTAAGCCCTTAAGCATGTATGCAAAGATTATTCAAGACACAGATAAATAAAAAATAAATCAACTGATTAATAAATAAATAAATAAATGAATGAATGATGTGGGTAAATATAGAAGAAGAAAATAGCAAGTGAATACTAAGAGTCTCTCTTTCTCCCTTCTGAAATTCTAGTCAGCAGGTCCTGAAATGTAAAGGCTTTAACTTCTCAATGAGACAGTATAGGACTATGTTTTGTTAAAGGAGTTCAGTGATCCTTTAAATCAATGTCCCAGTTACTCAAGACAGACGCAATGCAGAACCTCTCTAATCCAGTGTAGTAGTAGTAGTAGTAGTAGTAGTGTTGCAGCGTTTTGATGTTTGAGTAGTTGGGGTTGGAAGATGCAGTCAGGGGGTCAGGAGTAATGTTCATATTAAGAGCTTGAGAAAGTATTTTTAAAATATTAGACCAGTAGTTTGTTCGTTTTGAACAGGACCAAAACATGTGAAGGTAATCGGCTTACATTTGTTACAGGCATCGCTTCTGTCCGGAAACATTTGAGAAAGTTTGGCATTAGTGAAATGGATCCTATGTAGTACTTTAGATTGTAATGGCCTGTCGACTGTTTAAAACATATGGGCACCAGAAATGATGACGTTTGGAGGTGTAACAAATCATCAACTATGATTTTTGTCTTGTTTTTAGTCCAAATATCTACATTTCAAAGCTAGATTTAACATACCCTTTTGGCAGATATTGTTGTTTAAAGAAAACCTCACTTAATTTTGACTTATTTTTTTGAAGGTGAAAACAAAACAACATTTTTACTGAACATTTACTTGATTTTTAGATATTTCAACTAGAAACGAGACAAAGCAAATTAAGAAAGCATTTTTTGCATTGTGCTCATTCAATTTCTGTACCCCAAATACTGTTAAACTCCACAAAAACGTGTCAAATAGACCATCTTCATATTGCAATATTTATCGAACAAAAATAAAATAAATGATCAATATCAGATTGCAATATCAGCAAAATCAGATTTTTCCAATATGCTAGTAACAACAGAAAGTAAATGTATGGCTTCTCTGAACAATAAGAGAAATATTACTGTCAGGATTATAGTCATCCTTTTCAAGTAGGGGAAGACTGAAACTATAACGCGAAGAGCGAATTTACACCAGCCCCCCTAAAACAACATCAATCAGACCCACAATGGTTAGTTTTCTCACACTGTTGGAACATGACCAGTCACACTTAGTCATATCACTACTCGCACACACATTCGTGGCCACCATCTTTGTTTTCCTCACTCAACTCACGCTCTTTTAGCTTCACTATATAAATTTACTCTCTGGTGGTCTTCAAGATACAGAAATGACACACACAGGCACCCACGCACAACCTCATTAATGCATTTATGTCCTAAAATAAGGGCAGCCATATTATAGCATATCATTGCATCAGGTTTTTAATTATTTATTATATTTTATTTTATTAATAAATGCTTTCTTTTTAAAATGCATCAATAATAGATTTAATCTCTCACAGATTTATTGATTTTTAAGGTGCATTACAACTCACTGATACTACAATAGTAAATTGTTCTCTGATTTCTACGTAGAATCTATGTTTTAAGAATGTAAGAAATAGTTTACATGTTTATTTAAAGGTGCTGTATTTAACTTTTTGACTGTTTTAAGGCATAAAAAAATACTACAATATGTTTGCAGATATTTAAGAAACATACCAAGTGAACATACTTGTTTATTTAAAAAAAAAACAATGCTGAATTCAGATATTCTGCTTTGAAAATGTGTTTTCCGTGCAGGAACGCTGTATTTGTTTTGGTAAGTTTAACCTGTCCAATGCCAGTTTGACCTATTTTATTTCAGCACCCCGGCTTGCCTTGTCAGAAAACAACGCATTTCATTCATTCATTCAGAAAGGCTCTCAAAGTATGCGTCCGTGACCGAAACACGACCTCCAGTGGACAGTAGCAGACTCCAAAATGAGACGTTCCACATGAGGTTATTAATTAGCAAATAATATAACACAGTGAAAAACTATTTGCCTGTTTGCACCTGACAAAACATGACAGAAATTTAAATACAGCCATTCAGAAGCACAGAATAGTGCACTCACTCACTATATGGTAAGGTTTAGAATCTAAATAATACACAGGGGAGCGTGGGGCACAAAGTAACGCAGAGTTTTAAGGTATTTGATCTGGGTTAACCATGGCATGCTTCCGAGGTTTTCACCACAGTGTCTGCAGATATCGTCCTGCCAATTATTGTAAAAGTTTGGCAAAAATTGGGTGAGAAACACAGGAGAAACCATTTTTGCAGGATAAAAGTATCTTTTATTATACTCTATATTTTTTATTTTAAAGAAATCTGTGAAAGTATGAATGTAAAATCTTATACTGTTGTGATCACCATCTCCTAGGCTAAAAGATGGAACCATTTTGAAAACACACAGTGACAGCTATCCAGTTTTGGGAAAAACACGACACAGCAGGGTTTAGTTGTTACAGGGTGTTACAATTAAGCCACACACTGTTGGACATCAATTAAACTAACAAAATATTTTTTTAAATTTTGAGTGAAATGTTGAGAACTTTTTAAATAAAAAAATATTTTTTAATAGAATTTTTTTATTAATGATGCAAATAAATGCATTGTATAATAATGCGAATAAATCCAAATGTGTTTATCCAATAGATAAATAAATAAACATGCTGTGCTATGTAGAAATACACTATTTAAAGTAAACAGAATTTAAATTAATTGTGTGAAATCTGCCTTTTTAAGTATGTGTTACAACTAACTCTTTGTCTGTTAGAACATGCCCCACAGGTGGAGTAAATAGTACAATTTTTACTCCTGGCAATACTGCACAGAAACCATAGATCCGGCGGTCATACATTCAGTGCTTACTTGTGTGTTGCTGGTAAAAAAAAAGTAAGGTTTGTCTAACTCCACTACTTTGTTCATTATTTGGCCAAAACCAAAAAGTGTTACTTTGTGCCCCGCTCTCCCTTATTAATCCTCTTGAATCACTCAAATGTGCTTAGTTCTAAAGTTTAATTTCAAACGGTTTAATTTTTTTTCAAGATCTGAGGTGAACTATCTGCTGCTGCTTTCAGTAGTATGACAGTAAATGTCACGTAAAATGGCATATAAACTCACATTATAAGCATTTAACACTGAATAAAGCACATGAGGTGCACCTGAAGTGATCATGGTCAAAGTTTTCTGTTGTTCGCCTGTGAGAGCCGTTTCTAATATATCAATTTGATGTGTTGGTTAAGACAAAAACCTTATTTTTTTCCCAAAACATTAGTGGAAATACATCTTTATTTATATCTTTAAAGTATGCGGATATGGCTAAACATCAAGGCCATATGGCAAAACTGACGATTTGATGCCCATTTAGTTAGGAAATAGAGTGAGGTTTTGTAGCCCTCTAGAGGCTAAAACTGGAACTCCTGATAAAATGCTGTCCATTTAAAAAAATCACTAAACTAAGATGTGTAATAACATTTAACAAACAATTATAACTAAGACATATATCCGGGCTACTATAAAGAAAAAGGGCTCAATAGGAATAGATGAATGAACCATGTCCAACTTGATTGATTCGCTAATATAAAAATCACTATAACGTTCTCGGTTGATGTCGAATACACAATGTTACAAAAGCAGGTCACAAATTTGAAACAATGCATTGACAAAACTATACATTACCAACCTTTAAAATGACGACTGAACGTCCAGTTCGCGTAAGAGCTGCACTGAGCCTGGCTGAAGGCTGGTAAGGTTGTCTTACTCTGCCTCGCAACTGAAAATACACTCCATGTCCGTAAACCCAACACCGTGGACCGAAAAACGCTTTTTAAAACCATTCTTATTGTATATGGGGAAACGACTTTAGCTTGTATGTGCTCTTCAAGAACACATTTGCCCCTTCAGTTCAAGGGAGTCGCCATCTTTGAACAGACGTTAGTAATCTGTGCAACAAGGATGTAAATTGAAACAATCGAGTGAAGATAGAATCGATGTTGTGTTCGTTTCTTCTTTTTTTAAATTAAACATAAAATTCAAACATAGCAATAAATCAAGTACAAAACAATAAGCATTAAATCCAGGGGGTTCATATTACAGGTAAGGCAATAAATAAATAAATAAATAAATAAATAAATAAATAAATAAATAAATAAATAAATAAATAAATAAATAAATGTCAGAGGATATTTTTTGGGTACGACAATTTTTAAGTGATTTCAGTAAGGAGTAAGTTCGTTTCGGAAATGTTCAAAGCATGGGGGACAGTCTTTCCACTTACAGCAATCTAGCAAGTAGGAAAACAATATTCACAATGTCTGATATTGACTTGTCTAATCCATCAACTTGTTTAATCAAATTAAATCAATATTTACTTGTCTAATCCACCAATCCATAAAAGAGAATTCACTGGATGTTAAAGACAGGTATGTTTGACATTTATAGTGCAGCCATTCTATAACATCACTCCAGAATCTGCATGAAATTGGGCAAGTAAATCCGCAGAAGGTACACTCTGCCATATCAAATTTAAATCACTTATGCAGAAAATTAGAAAGGGGATAAATCCTGTGACAAAATTTGAAAAGCGTTTCTTTGACTTTAGGTGGAATTGGCCATTGAACGTATTTAGAGAAGGCTTTTTCCATCATACCAGAATGGTTTACAGGCACATTGTGTTTATCATAATCATGGAACAATTTCTCTTTAAAAGCATCTGTTACTACCGTATTCTTGAATTTTTTTATCTAGTAATTTGTGATTACTAATTAATAAATTCAATAATGGAGTAACATCAGAATAAGTCAAAGTATTTTTGAATTAGGTGAATCAAAGCTATAGGAATAGCTTTACAGATTTTTAAGTACTCTCTTTGAGTACACTTTACATTAGAGCGTTCAACAAATCTGGTCTGAGCCAATAAAACACCTTTACAATCCATCAAGTCAGTAACAAAGAGAATTCCCTTTTCAAACCGTTCAGATTTAAATACTGATTTCCTGTTTATCAGTATTGTTCAGAAATAAACTATGTGAAGTAAAGTTATGTGTGAATATTTTTGTTGTTGTTGCCTATGGAATTTAGACAATGAAAGTGGAATTTTCTTAATTTCAGTCACATCTGAGTAAAAAACCCAAACCAAGCTTCCCAAAAATAGCCCTCTGTATGTAAAACCATAGAGTTATAACAAGCAAAAAGGTTTTTAACCAATGAATTCTACAGGAACCTATCAGGACTTTCAAGGCTTTTATCAAGGCTTTTAAACCTGTTGTGTCCGTTTCCAGTCAGTGACATAAGATTGTGAACTCCTTTGTATAGATGTGTTTTTTACTTTATAGCCTTGAAAAAAATAAGAAAACATTGATTACTGTTCCTGTCGTTAGCTGATAAACCTACTTACTTTGTGGCCTTCTGACATTTGAAGGACAGGACACTGTTTTTTTTTTCAGTTACATCTGACATGTTAAATCTGCCATGTAAATGTCTCATAGAAAAAAGGTAAATGCATTAATAACATAGAAAGGACATGTGACTCTAGCAAAAATACAACAATTACTGCATTTAATGTTCAGTAATCGTTTTTATAGGAGACCTATTATGCCACTTTTAACAAGATGTAATAGAAATCTCTGATGTCCCTAGAGTGTGTATGTGAAGTTTCAGCTCAAAATATCTCACAAATAATATTTTATAATTCTTTGGAGCTGCCCTTTTTAGGTTTTGATCCAAATTGTGCCATTTTGGTGACTGTTGCTTTAAATTTAAATGAGATTGTGATCTTTTCAAAAGTGGGCGGAGCTACAAACACCTGTGCATCAGCATAGCGGCAGATTCAAAAAGAAAAAACATTATATCTATGAAAAACTGAACATGTTAAAAGAAGTGTATCAGAGGAAGGCAGTATAGAGACTACAGTGTTCATTTGTGCATCCTAAACCTCAACATTTAAAATGCCTCTTAGTTGCCAGTGTTGGGCAGTGCCGTAGCTAAGTAGTGACGCTACTAGTTTAACTACATTTATCAGTAGTGTGGCGGTAGCATCGCTACTTCTAAATCAAATAGCTTTTCAGTACCGAAGTGATTATTTTAGGCAAGTAGCACAGTAGCGTTCACAAGCTACATTTACCGATCGATCATGTTAAAGTTAATTCTGATGCCGTGCTCTTGTTAGAGTTGAATTGGTTTTAAAAGTATTTTGTATATATATATATATTTATGCATTTATATATATTCATTTTCTTTTCAGCTTAGTGCCTTTATTAATCTGGGGTCGCCACAGCGGAATGAACCACCAACTATATATATATATATATATATATATATATATATATATATATATATATATATATATATATATATATATATATATATATATATATATATATATATATATTCCTTTACAATTATGGCGCATATGTTTCATTGGCAGTCTCATTGATCACTAAGACAGAACTGACTTGGATTGAAATTGATTTGATTTAAAAATGAAAAAAAAAAAGCTTAGATGTAGATAAGCTACTTTTGCCATGTAGCTTTTAGCTTAGCTTGCTACATTCTCCAGGGGGTAGCTTTTAGTGTAGGTAAGCTACATTTTCAGTACTAATAGCAGAGCTCACTACATTTTCCAAGCAGCTTGCCCAACACTGTTAGTTGCTGACACCATCTTCAGCAGGTATGGTGTGAAATGTCTGATGGCTGCTTCTCACTGAGGGCTGTCAATGCTAATGAAGGAGAGATCATCACTAATGGGTGGGACTTTCCCCCTCTGATGATAGGTACAAAGTGAGAATGCCAATCAAAGTGTTTTTGCAGATTGTTTTAAAAAAAGTGTGATAACAAGTAATACAATGAATTTATTTTTACCATAGATGCTGGCTAAATTCACACACAGTTGTCACACAACTGTGTTTAAACCCCGTATAAAAGTGATTTTAACATAATAGGTCCCCTTTAAACTTTTAAAAGGATCATGAATGAACAGTCCCTGATCTGAATGTTCTGAAGGGGCATAATAACCTTTTTGAACAGTTTGACCAGTTCTGAACAAACAGTTCAAGCAGTGTTTATGTGACTGAACGAATCTGAGGTTGTTTAGAATAATTAATGTTAACAGAACACGTGAATGAAGCATTTTACTTGCAGCAAAATGATGTGTATGCAGAGAATGGTGCATATTTCAAGAGAACACTTGTTTATGTGTCAACTAATAGCGTGATGAAAATTATCAGCAATCCAACTGAGTAATGAGACTCATAATGCACTATTGCACTGTCTCAAGGTCAGAGGATTAGTCTTAAGTTGAGTCTTCATTCAAAATAAATAAATAAATTTAAATAATACTAAATAAAACTGATAATTTCCTTGACAGAATCAAGATAATATTAATAAATATCTAATCAATATGAATTTCACTTTTAATTTGGCTAAAAGGTGGCATATATACATATGCATTTGTCATAATCTCTTATTTTGCAATGCAGTAATTTCATATTATATTGTCAGCTCATAATATGTATATACTGTAGCATTTATAGATCTGAAATGCTGCTATGAATCTGCAAGTTCAGTTGACCTTTAAACACAGATCAAATTATCTGGTTCCTTTTATAATTTGACATATTGATATAGTTTGATGTCACGAGTCAGTTTTTGGAAGGTTAACCGTGCTGTCTGGCATATCTAATCTCATATACTGTTCATTTAACCCACCGCCTTGAGAATGTTTTGGCAATGGAGATAACTGCATGGAGTACAAAGATAATAATGAAAACCTTTTCAAGGGAGCATTCAAAATAACAAGAGTCTCCTATACTTCAAAAGATTATTTTTAATGCTTAATAAATTGTATGTGCTGGGATATAATGGCCTTTAAAATTAAGAAGGTTAGCATTTGGTAATTTTTAGATTTACTTCCATAAATACTTCAATTTCTTTTAATGTAATTGTACATCATTTTAATAAGGGGGTTGCAATGTACTTTAACCACATTTTTAATTTAATTTATTTATTTATTTCAATTTATGAGTATGACAGATGTGGGCTTTCCATAACAGAAATATTTATGCCAATTAAAATAATAATAACAACAAGAACAACAAAGTGATATATAATGAATTCCGAATATATTTATATTCAACTTTCTTTTTTTATCATAAAGAAATCTATTTTTGGTAATAATTTGGTTTTTGAGAAACAGTACGATTATCTTTTGTGATTTAGCACTTTTTATTTAAGGAATTGTAGCCTAGAACATTCTTATAAAAAGGAGTAATAATGGTCAGTGGGGTTTGACATATGGGGACAAAACTTAAAGGATAAAATAATTCATTCATTCATTCATTCATTCATTTTCCTTCAGCTTCGTCCCTTTATTTATCAGGGGACACCACAGCGGAATGAACTGCCAACTTATCCAGCATATGTTTTACACAGCAGATGCCCTTCCAGCTGCAACCCAGTACTGTTGGAAAAACCAGCGCACCTGGAGGAAACCCACGTTAACACAGGGAGAACATGCAAACTTCACACAGTAATGCCAACTGACCTAGCTGGGACTCAAATCAGTGACCTTCTTGCTGTGAGCCACCGACACGGCCCATAAAATAATTTATGTTAGTATTATTAATTAGTATTAATATTGTTATAATTATTATAAATAACATTTTTTTTAAACACTATATAATTTAATGTATTGGTTTTCTGAAATAGAAGAAATGTTTAAGATTTTTTACTTGTTTATGTAATTGAAGATAATTTTAACAATGGGAAGATATAACGGTAGTTGGACACATGGGGGCAGTCTCTAAATAAAATGAATGTATAATATAATATAATATAATATAACATAACGTAACAATATAATATAATATAATATAATATAATATAATATAATATAATATAATATAATATAATATAATATAATATAATATAATATAATATAATATAATATAATACAATATAATATAATATAATATAATATAATATATCCAGGGGTGGATTTAACCAGTAAGTGAGGTAAGCAGCCGCCAATAAATATCTAGAAGTTTAAATTATACCTATAAACTATAATATACAAATTTGATTGCACTGGAAATCTTTAAATCCACCTAACGCATCACTGGCTTTAAGATCTGATGTTATATATTTACACTTGGAAAAAATATATGTTCAATTAGAGATTCTAGCAAATTTTTATATGTTTGGCAACCCTTATTATCATATTTCTCTGCTATCAATGTAAATGTACCTGGGGACTAATGTGACTGTCTTGTATGTAACTGTAATCTTTTTGTCTTTTCTTTCACTGTCCAGACCCTCATGTTTAGTCTATGTTATAGTCTACCATTGTATGATGGCACAGCATTATCCCTGATTGTATCACCCATTATTGTTGTGTATTTATATATAACCCATCTCAGGGAAACATCCATACACACTCACACTCATACACAACGGACAAATTAGCCTTCTGTGGGGGAAACCGGAGCACCTGGAGGAAACCCAGGGAGAACATGCAAACTCCACACAAAAACGCCAACTGTGAGGCGACAGCACTACCTACTGCATCGCCCTATATATATATATATATATATATATATATATATATATATATATATATATATATATATATATATATATTTACTTTATAAAATTGTGCAGTTATTTTTCATTTATTACTATTTTTATTATTACTTTTCTTTTTTACTATCTTTTTTTAGGGTTTGTTTTAAGGGTTTATTTAAAAATATCTCTGTATAAACAATGTCATTTGTACTTGGCATAAAAATAAAGAAAAAAAAACAATATATAATATCGTTTTCTATCATATTTTGTATGGTGAGAGTTAAAAAAATACAATTTTAACGTAATTAAATATTATTTAGTATACAATCAAATATAATATTAGCAGTCCAGCAGTCAAATTTATATAATTTTTTTAAAATTATTTTTAGTTGTAAATTAATTTTAAGAAAACTCATCATTTAAAATACAGAGATTGCAGTACTTTAAATTGTAAAAAACGAAGATGGAATTGCTTAAGACCCCAAAATCACTAAATCCGCCCCTGATTAGCCTATTATAAATAACAAATACAGATTTTGTTTTTGATTTTTTTAATCAAAACGCAAACAAAAGAGAAATAGCAATAGGAACAGACACAGGGTAAAGGCTACATAAGAAAAAAGTAATAAAGTCAGGCTAGAGATTGTGTATGTTTGTGTGTGGAAATTTAACTTTAAACACACGACACAGTAGACTTATCACGTATCACGACATATCAGCTATGATTTTTATGAGTGACTCAACAGGCATCATTTTGAGTAGAAAGACAAATCTACACTTCTCAGGTTCGTCGATAAAGCTCATTGATCTTACTTTAGACTGAAAGCTTCTGTCATTTTAGAAGAAAGCGACAAGTGTTAAGCGAGATCGCGGAGGGGGCGGGGCTCGCTTCACCTTTTCTTCACAGCTCCCATTCGGCACAGCTGTGTGTGCGTGTGTGTGTGTGTGAGAGAGAGAGAGAGAAAGAGAGTGTGTGTTTTTGTGTGCGGGGATTCACAAACCTCATTTCTCTCTTTAAATGAGGAATCCGGTCAGTGTGATAGAATGATCTTGGCGATTCATCTGTGATAGTCACAGACGGACACACACGGAGACCTTTCTTCATAGATAGGCTTTAGTTTCTGCCAGATAACAAAAATGGATAGCTCAGACAAGGAGAACAGGTCGGATGAAGAATTTGAATCACCCGAGGAAGAGGAAGTGGACCCGAGAATTCAGGTACATTTCTGCTTTATGTTGAGATTGATATTTGTGTTTAAGACGGTGTATGGAAAAAATGAAAGGTGCTATAACGTTTCAGATACACTCACTAATGTGTTCGTTTTATTTATTAATGCGTTTCACATCACATTTCTCTTACCATCACTGATATTACGTGTTAATCCCGATACAGATTAGATTAATCGATTTATTCGCCGCAATTTGCCTTTTATTGACGGCTCGTCTGCGGCATTGAGTGCTCTGATGGCCCAATTCAGTGTTGCCAGATCTTGCAAGAAAAACAAGCAACCTGCTTTGACTAAACGCATCTAAAGGAAGCTACCACCGGGATTTCTATCCTTTCGATTTTTTTATATTTTATTTATTTATTTATTTATTTTTGTAGCCTAAACGTAGTATAGGGATGTAGCTATTGTTTAAAAGTGAGTAAGAATTGTAGAATTAAACTAGCTAATATAGCCCAGTATAAAGTCTTGACACTTGATGATGCTTGATCATGTGTTTATAATTTTGAAAATATTTTTAGTAATACTAATAATAACTGCGGTATTTTGACAATATTTTGGAGACAATGTGATTTACACAGTTGATGAGAATAAGTGGACATGGCAACAGTGCATCATTTGTTGGCTTTGCTTCGCTGCTTTCAAGTATACAGTTCATGCAGCACATCAAACAAGTTTTATATTCCCTTTTTTTCTACTATGAATCTTTAAAAAAAGGGCTTTAAATTGTGCTAGGGTTAAACGTCTGGAGCTTAAATATATTTGACTAATTCAATTAATACAACAAAACTAAGATTTTAGTAAGATAAACCTTATTAAAGCAAAAAAAAAAAAAAAAGATTATAAATAATAAATACAAAATATTCTAATAAATAGTTCAAAGCTGACATTAATAATAAAAATGGATTGAAATCTAGAACGAAACATAATAGACGTATTGTCAAAATGAAATTTTCCAACACATTTATAATATCAATATTTCACAGTATAAGCTGAATTTATATGGGTTCCTTTGCGATAGATTGTTGTATTTTGTGGCATCTAAAAGATTGAAAAGTCTCATTAGTAAAGAAAGCAGTCTTAAGTGGGATATGTGTCTACTTCACTTTTTTTTTTTTTATAGGGTGAGCTTGAGAAGTTGAATCAGTCTACAGACGACATCAACAGATGTGAAACTGAGCTTGAGGTATGACTGCACAATCCAACATCTAAGAGCTTGAATACAGTAAACATTTTACCATCTATCTATCTATCTATCTATCTATCTATCTATCTATCTATCTATCTATCTATCTATCTATCTATCTATCTATCTATCTATCTATCTATCTATCTATCTATATGTCTGTCTGTCTGTCTGTCTGTCTGTCTATCGAAGAGTTTGAATAGTCAACTAGAAGTTATTGAATAGAATTAATACTGTATTCATTGGTAGATCCATCCATCCATCCAACATCCAAGAGTTTGAATAGTCAACTAATAGATATAGATTAGAATAAATACTGTATTTATTGTTAGATTCATTTTAACATCTATCCACCCATCCATCCATCCATCCATTGGTTGTTCTGTGTATCCATCCATCCATCCATCCATCCATCCATCCATCCATCCATCCATCCATCCATCGGTTGTTCTGTGTGTCCATGCATTCATCCATCCATCCATCGGTTGTTCTGTGTGTCCATGCATTCATCCATCCATCCATCGGTTGTTCTGTGTGTCCATCTATTCATCCATCCATCCATCCTTCCATCCATCCATCCATCCATTCATCCATCGTTCTATCTGTTTTTCTATGATCCATTTTTCTATTTATTCGTCCATGCATCCATCGTTCAGTCATCATTCATCTATAGCTCTATCACTCCAATGTTGCATCCATCCATCTATCTGTTGGTCTATCCATCCATTCTTCTTTCTATCAGTCCTCTGTTTCTTCCATTGCTATATCCATCCATCCATCCATATGTTATTCAGGTAATCATATTTTTGTCAATTTATCTATCTATCTATCTATCTATCTATCTATCTATCTATCTATCTATCTATCTATCTATCTATCTATCTATCTATCTATCTATCTATCTATCTATCTATCTATCTATCTATCTATCTATCTATCTATCTATCTATCTATCTATCTATCTATCTATCTATCTATCTATCTATCTATCTATCTATCTATCTATCTATCTATCTATCTAAAGATTATAAAGATGATTTGAACAACACATCGGTTGGTAAACTGTAACTAGGAGTCACCTGTTGACCTTAAGTTTGGATTTTGTACCATGGCACACCAAGGAACTGAATGTGTTACAACGATAGGCTTACTCAACACATAAAGGTCTGTCTGAGTGCAATGAATAACTGGAACATGTATCCAGTAAAATCAGTAAGAGATGAAAGTCTGTAAAAAGTTAACTTAAAAAAAAGATTAAATATTTTGTGCTTGGACTGTTTAAATTCATTCCCTAAAATCGAACGACAAGCAGCACGAGGTGTTGATCTTTGCTGTTCATATCTTGTAGACTTTTTCAGAGCGAGCACAGATGTTGACTGTCTGCGCACAGTAAACAAAGGCATGTCAAGACAAAAACACACTCAGCTGTTCAGACTCAGTCATGTGTTCACTTCGGTAACTCCGAATTGTCTCTATGCCACTGAGCTCTTTGTGCGGCCTTGTCCTCCTAATGTAATAATTGAATAAAACCAAATAACTAGTGTGTAGTCTGATTGTAAGTCAAAAACAAGCAGAAAAAAAATCCTTGCCCATTTGCCAATTTCTCTATCAAAGTTTTATTGTTTACATGGCTTAAACAGGACTTTTATTGTGTCGTTAACATTCAAAATGTCAGCAGAACCCAATCCTCCATGCAATATATCAGCACGTTATTTCCTGCAGATTAAATGAATAATGTATGTCATATATTAACTATAGAAAGGTATTGCCCAGGATTTATTTAAACATCTTAAAGGAATAGTTTACCCAAATAATGAGAATGTGCACACATGTAAAGTTCAAATAAGTACAGTAATGCTTGCGGTAGCATTAACCATCTATGCATGCAGTAGTTAGTAAAGCGGGCACTTATTCTTCTGAGAATCCTATAATTGAGCCATTTGGCTGTAAACCAAATTAGTGCTGCTATTGCGTCAATGGCTGTGTTGGACTTCAAAGTGGACTTAAGATGTAGGTCCTGGCATTTTCCTTTTCTTAGAATCTGTGTCACTTTCAAATAATCGATCCGTGTTTTGACAGACTGAGTTTAATCTTATTACTTCGCCTTTGGTCAATAAATGGAAAATGACTATTAAATTACATTTATGAGAGAGCTTGTTTACAGCACAAGAGAAAAGCATATTTTCCCAGTGCTTATAGTCCGTTTTACAGATCTTCTTGCAAATTGGATTACAGATAAACTGATTTTACTCCCTTTTTATGTGTGGGACTTCTTATGTGCAAATCAGTTGACTCGCACGCCATAAGCTGAAAAGCTTTTCAATTTGCAGAAAGCATGACACAATCACATCTGTACAATTCTTAATGAGGTTTAAAGGGATAACTCACCCAAAATGAAAATTCTGTCATAATTTATATTACCTTGACTTGTTCCAAACCTGTTTGGAACACAAAAGAAGATATTTTAAAGATGTCTGGAAACCATTGACTTCTATAGGATTTGCTTTTTCTACTATGGATGTCAATGGTTTTAGGTTTCCAGCATTCTTTAAAATATTTTCTTTTGTGTTCAACGGAAGAAACATATACTCATAAAGCTTTGGAACCACTTGAGGGTATGAAAATAGTGAGTAAGTGTTCATTTTTGGGTGCACTTGATGTTCAATGAGTTTTTTTTGCTTGCGTTAATGTAGTTGTTTCTGTAAAATTAGGGTTATATACAATCTCGTATACAGTCTCACCTCTGCATAGAGTTTATTTGTGCAGGAATGATGTGTTTGGTACCATGAATCACCTACAATCAAGAGCTGTGTTTGGAAAAAAATTGGGCACATATTGAAGTTATAATTTTATAAGTTATAATCTAAAAATACGGGCTTCTTTTAACGCACATTTTAATCAAATATTGACCAACCCAACCATTTGATACAAACTGAGTTACACAACTATTTATTAATCCAGCTGTTGGGTTGATTCATATTTTTATCCAGATTAGGATGGAAACAAATTACCATTTTAGAGGGATCTCAGATGCTGATAAACTGATAATTAATTTAATTTTAAGGCTGATATATGTTTTTTTTAATAAAGATCCCTAATCGGACATATGAACAAAATAGCATTAGAGGTACTGGCAAATGGTTAATTGCTCCATTCTGTGAAGTAAAATGAATGAATTTTACTTCATTAATTTGATGTAATCTTCTTGAATGAACAGTTGTCACTTTAAGGGTTCCCTTGTTTCATCACTGGATGAATCAGCATTTTCAAATGAATCTCTTGAATAGATAAACAGTACTGTTTTAACATCTACTTCATCACAATTGGTGCAATATCATTTGATGTAGGGCTGCACATTTTTTTTCAGCAGTATATATATATATATATATATATATATATATATATATATATATATATATATATATATATATATATATATATAGCAATATGAACATTATTTTAAAAGATGGCTTCAATAGCTCTATTTGCTGGGAAAATATACATTTATATATTGAGGTGATATTATAAGGGTGTGAATCATGTATAAAAACTAATTAACAAATTGCAAGCAAGAATAATTACAATAGATAAAAGAAAAAAAGTGAAACAATCAGTGCTTTACGGTTTTCCAGAGAGTCAAACAGTATTCAGGTACAGAAAAATAAAACTGTATAGTCTTCATTGTATTAATAAGTCAGTAAAATTATTCTTCATTTAAGTTACAAATGTTGTACGTTACTGTGCCGAATGCTTTACACTCTCTTGAAATCCCTTTAAAACACATGCAAATGAAAAAGTTTCACTCTGTTATGGTTATACTTTGCAATGACTCCATAAATCTCATGTATTCTCAATTGTTGATCCACTATCATCAAGACTCAATACTGCATATCCTGCGAAGTGACTATTGCGGAAACACACATTGGAATTTCAATGATGAAACGATGCATCCCTAATTTGAAGCTTCAAACATTGCTTTTATACACCAATTTTTTTTGTTATATACAACAATAAACTTGTACTGTGCATTTATAAAGTGTGCTTCACATGGGTGAGTGGGCTTGACAGACCACCTGTAGAAACAGTTCCTTTAAATAATTAGCATTTTATGTGTGTATTGTGAGGCGATGCAGTGACACAGTGGGTAGCACGTTCGCCTCACAGCAAAAAGGTTGCTGGTTCGAGCCTAGGCTGAGTCAGTTGGCGTTTCTGTGTGGAGCATGTTCTCCCCGTGTTCGCGTGGGTCATAGACATGTGGTATAGGTGAATTGGGTGAGCTAAATTGTTCGTAGTGTATGTGTGTGATGGAGTGTGTATGGATGAGTGATGGGTTGCAGCTGGAAGGGCATCTGTTGCGTGAAACATGTGCTGGATAAGTTGGGGGTTCAATGCGCTGTGGCGACCTCAGATTAATAAAGGGACTAAGCCGAAAATAGAATGAATGTGTGTATTGCCTCTTTTTGCTGAATACCTCGTCAATTATAAGTTGCTTTGATCAAAAGCATCTGATAAATGACTAAATTAATGCCAGTACTTCTGTGATCATTTGTATTTCTGAAGCAAAACATAATAATGCATGCAGCTGTACAATTTATTGTGATTTGAAGTTACCTATATGCTTCACCTCTAGGACGCCAGGCAGAAGTTTCGCTCTGTGCTGGTGGAAGCCACATTAAAGCTGGACGAGCTGGTGAAGAAGATTGGCAAAGCGGTGGAAGAATCCAAACCATACTGGGAGGCCCGGCGTGTGGCACGACAGGTGAGGCCAAGAAAATCTAAACAAGAAACAATCTTTCTTAAGCCAACTTTACCCACACAAGGTCTGTTTTTAGTTGGCATGTCACCATTTGCTTTTTCCTGTGGTGTGATTTTCTTTTATCCCTCTCGGGAGATTGCCTTGCTATCAGCTTGTTTACTGCTATGAACTGGAAGGCACAGTAGCATTAACTCTCGATCTGTCACAGGTGGTTGGCTTCATTCAGCCGGGCATAAAGGGCTGAGAGAGGGAATGAGAGCAAATGTTTAAATGCTCAAATCTCACTTCCCTTTTCTCAAGGGCCTGTGCTATTCTGAGAGCAGAAGATCAGTTTATCTTGGTTAGTGTGATGCAGCCGTTGTGTTAAAGGGCTGAGACATATAAGGCATAAAATGTCTTATTTGCTTTGATTTGCTGATTAAAAAGGAATTTTCTGATATTTATATATATGCTGAACCGTAATTAAGTGAATCAGTTACAATGGTGAGGTTGACCTTCTGTAGAACTGGGACAGGATAGTTTAAGCTGTTATGCAGTTCAGTCCATAAAGGGAGAATTGTAAGTGGCCTATTTAATTTCACTGACAAAGCACTGGATTTTTATAGGCAATTTCCTTGGTGGTAAAGGAGAGCTATGTGTCCTTAAAAGTTGTTGTTTTTCCTCAAGGACAAGCAGCAGTGATTTTTTATTTTTTTTTTTTCAAATAGAAACTGTGCTGTCTGCGCTGTCAAGGTCCTTTATTATGAAAAATATGGTGATTATTCATTAAACTAGTTTAGAGTGTCTTTGTTTTAATGATGGATGGACTTTTGTACTGACAGTTTATTCTAATCTGACATACAAGTTGTCTCTCAGCAGTGTTGGGGGTAACGCGTAATGATATTGCTCTTCTAGGTAATGAGTAAAGTAATGCATTACTTAAGTAATATATAAAAAAAATAACTTGAGTTACATTTTAAGATAAATTAATTCACTTTTAAATAATAATTTGCTGAATTAAAATTAGTGTAGTCACGTTGAATCACGCTCATTAAGAAAATGAGTCCCCGGGGGAACAAACAGAAACCAAGATGGCAGAGCCTTATCTTTCTGTGACAGAAGTGTACTCATTATTCTGAACGCATGGAAGAAAAGGGATTATAGTCTCAATGGACTAATTTTACTGAACTAATAAAACAAAAATACAAAAGTAGCAAACACATTGCTTTCAACTTTCATTAAACTGTGTATACGGCATGTATAGCGTAAGAAAGTTCTCAGAAGGTAACATTATTAAATTTTTGTTTTTCATTGGTTTTTAAAAGGTAAATTAAGGTTATACAGTGTGCCATTAAATGCAGAGCTCTTCTATTAAAAAAAAAAAACCTGTAAATTCTGAAAGAGGTCAAGCGTCAGGCAGGTATGAAAAAGTAACTTAAAAGTAACGTATCGCATTACTTTCCATAAAAAGTAACGAAGTAATGCAACTAGTTACTTTTTTGAGGAGTAACTCAATATTGTAATGCATTACTTTCCAAAGTAACTTTCTTCAACACTTCCTCTCAGAAAGGCTTAAGCTTTATGATGATTTTAATAAACTTGATATACATCATGACCATCATGATTTAGCATGCACTGTACTTTAACCAATCTATACTTAAAACAATACTGCCTACAACTATGTGTACACCTATTCATTGTCTTCTACGTATTGCTGTCAACATTGCCAATTGTACATTGTCTTGTTTTTTTGGAGTATGTTGTTGTATGTTGTTGTATTTTGCACTGTCTTGAGCCAGCACCTAAGCTTTTCACTCATCATAGTACACGTGCTGCTTATGTTGTGACAATAAAAGTGATTTGATTTTAAACATTTGAAGTCAGAATTATTAGCCCCCCTTTGATTTTTATTTTTTTTTATTTTTAAAATATTTTCCAAATGATGTTTAACAGAGTGAGGAAATGTTTACAGTATGTCTGATAATATTTTTTCCTTCTGGAGAATATTTGTTTTATTTAGACTATAATAATAGCAGTTTTAAAATTTTTTTTAAAACCCTTTTAATGTCAAAATTATTAGCCCCTTTAAGCTATATATTTTTTTCGATAGTCTACAGAACAAACCATTGTTATACAATAACTTTCCTAATTACCCTAGCCTGCCTAGTTAACCTAATTTACCTAGTAAAGCCTTTAAATGTCACTTTAAGCTGTATAGAAATGTCTTGGAAAAATATCAAGTAAAATATTATTTAAACACAAAATAAATCAGTTTTTAGAAATGAGCTATTAAAGCTATTATGTTTAGAAATGTGTTGAAAAAAAAAATCTTCTCTTCATAAAACAAAAGTTCAGGAAAAAATAAACAGGGGATCTAATAATTCAGGGGGCTAATAATTCTGACCTTAACTGTATATATACATTTTTGAGAAATTATTTAAAATGAATTTGGCTTAGTGTACAATTTCATCCCAGACAATTAATTAATTTTAATATTATATCTTGTACAACAAGAAGATTAAATAAATTACAAAAATATGTATTTTTGTAGTTTTTATCATGTTTACAATTTTATCCCAATAAATAAATAACATTTATAGTGACATTTAAATCAGAGAAATAAAATAATTCACATATAAACGGCCACACATTAAACAGACATTAAGCTACAAAGCTGTCAGCATGAAAGGATTCAAGGATCTTTTAAAATATTAGATTATTTTATATGATTTTATGTGTAACAGATGCTAGTCTATAATAAGGGTCTAGTGTCTCTCTGCAGTGACTGCAGTGAGGTTAACTCTTTCTCTCTCTCCCCCTCCCTCCCTCTGTCTGTCGGTCTCTCTCCATCCCCTGACCATCTCGCCCTGAATTTTTTCCACTAGTTTAATTAGAAAAGCAGCTCAAACAGCAACTTATGACCTCTGCTGCCAGTTTTTGTGCATCACTGGAAATTCCCCTTATTCAAATATTACCTTATTTAGGGTTAATGTATTTGTTTTTCAGAAATAGTTCTTGATTTGATACACTTCTGCAATAGACAACTAGTCAACATCCTTCTTATGATATCAGAAAATACACTGTACTATATTTAGTGATAAGAGATTTTTTTTCCCTTTTAAAGATCAAATGTCCCATTAATCTATTCGATTATTATAAATGGTCCTACAATATGTTGTAAATAATGCACAAATTTTCTTATAATATACACACCATCACCTCTTTTATGATGCACGTCATGAATTTACGATGTGATCCTGGATTAATCTATGTTGATCCTGGAACATAATTTTTGTTTGAAAATCTAATCCATACCTATTCCCAACCCCTAAACCCAACCACAACTGTAAAGTATTCCCAAAACCAGAGGGAAATAATAATTTGATAACAGTCATGTAGAAGTGCATAAACCTACTGTAAGCCTAATCTTAACCTAAACGGTAAACATATCCCTTAATTCTCATTGGCTAATTAGAATGTCGTTTCAGGATCAACATAGATGTTTATCTAGGAACATGTCCAACTTGGTGAAATCAGGTTGGCGCTTTTTATGACACTGTATTAAATGTGTTTGCCTTTTAGAGAACCTGCTCTGCTCCGATTGGTCAGTTGGCTGTGGTCGGTTGTGACTGGCACTCTTCTTGCAGCTTGTATCAAAAACAGAATGTGCATTACTTCATCTGAAATTCAGCTCCATAAGCTTCCTATAGAGTGAAAAGAAGAGTAAAAATGCATTAATTTTACCATATAAACTTGACAGTGCAAAAAAAAAGTGTCATCTTAATACGTCGACAAAACATTTCTTTCAGTCCTCAACTAAAACCGCAGTGTTTGATGGTGAAATTAGATTGTGCTTAAACATGCAGTGAAGACCAGTGGCTGGTAGAATGCAAATTAGCTATTAGAAAAAAGGAAGAGAAGCGTTGACTTCTCAATACAATGGAGATTTCTAATATAGTTGTGTATTATTTTGAGTCTTTTTGGCACTGTGTGACACACGGCTGAATATTTTGGTAGATCCAGCGCTTTTGACGATCATACATTTTCTTACAAGTCACTGTGCTCCACGTATTAGGAGGCTTGCTGAAGGTGGCAGCTGAAGTGTAGTGAGGGGTTTGCATCTTTGATAAACGATAATATTTTCGATTCTTTGATAAGTAAAAGCCGGGACACGGCAAGCTGACGGTCAGCCAATGGGCTTCGTTGGGCCATTGATCCCGTATTTGGTTTGGTGTGTTCCATGCATCACCACTCATTGGGTTAATGATAGAGCTCGTTGGCCCGATTTAGCTTGTGGACTCAGCATCAGGTGTCAGCAGAAGAGTTGGTTTAAGCGGAAAAACACAGTTGGTTTACATTGGCGCTAGTTGTTTGGTGTCCCGGCCTTGAGAATGAGTTATAAATGCATATGGAAAAGTGTCGTCGCATCTTTAGTTTTTGCACGCGAATTGCACCTGAGCACAACCAAACTGCGCTCTGGCCCACATCTTCCTACTGGGCCAGGGTCGCCCAAACAAACCCTGCCCAGTCCCGTGGTAACACTAATCAAATAAAACTGGGATTTGGGTTCAGATGTACTCGCAACTAATCGGATAGCCTAGTAACAACAATAAAGACATAATTCTAAAATTCATTCTGAATGTAAAACAATAGCAGACTACAGCTATAGCGATTTAAATATGTAGAGTAATGATATTGTGGGAATCACTTTCAGAACATTTTTTTTCTAGCAAATAAACAATAAAACATGGACAATAGGGTTGGGCGATGTCAACCAATTGGGCATCGTACAATGTCTAATGTGAAACATTGCGATGGACGATGGCATCGTTGTCGTAGGCGGCGAATTATTTCTTTATGAATAATGAATTAATTCAAAATGAATTCATTATTTGTAGCCTATATTTCAACTACCTGACCCACATGGTCTTTGTTTTACCCGTAACCAAATCATAAATAAAGAGAAGTTACACACATAATTACCACCTGTCAATCACTTTTTCTGTGGGACTCTGGCATGAATAGGCAGAGTGATTTGTGTCGTTACAATGGCGTCGACAAACTCTATCTGAGGTTTTCACTAAAATTATTAAGTACAAGTGTGAAAGCGAAAGATTGAAGCAGTGTACTGATGCTGTGACACGTTACCTGATAGATTCAAAAGACCGAAGAGTTGTTAGATGGAGACAAGATTAATTAATTTTCGAGTTTAACAAGTATAGTGAGACACGATCCAGCGGTATATCCTTGATAAATTGTCCGACTTGCACTGCTCTCTGGGGTTTTGTGCTCAAAGAACCCGATGACTACCTGTAGCTCAGATGCGCATATGCTGCAGCACATGCCAGTGTGTGGTCACATGATGTGCGTTTTCAGCGGTATAGTGTGGACAGAGATCTTTTCAGAAATGCTAGGTGAAACAACAGTATGGACGTGGATTGTTTTCGTTCTAAAATGCCGTAAGATGTATTAGCGTAAACGGGGCCTAAGTGTGCGAGCGGGTTGGTGCTGTGACGGGGGCGGGACGGAGGATCGCAATGCCGGCTCAGCATTGTGGTGTCTATCGGCCATCGGTGATGGATGATGGCATTGTCTATCGACCAGACCCTAATGGACAGCAAATCAGAATCCATTGAAATATAGAGGGCTCACGAAGTTCAAAGCTAAACATGCGCACTGCTTAATGTTAAGCTCTCCTTTCAAAGATTATTTAAAGATGCTGATTATCTAGATATCTAAGCATGATTAAAAAATGACATTACATGGAAATTATGTAAGCCAGACTAGAAAGTTAAAGGAAAAACACTACACTGACAACGATTGATAGATTACACAAGCTGGATTTTAAAGCTCTGAAGTTTAAACAGCTTGTCTGTCAAGCAGGATATTGAGTCAAGTATATATTCTCATGAATTCAATAGCTCATCTGTGCGCTGAAGTGTTTAGAATGGCCCACTTTCCACTCATACAATCATCAAGCATCTATCACGGTCCCTTTTTTCAAAAAAAAAAAAAAAGAAATGCATGGATTACAAGGTTTCGTCAGCAGTTGTCAGTGTCTTTCAGCTTTAAAGGCAGCTGAAGACTCTTGAGTTGAGATGGGATCTTTAATGAATGCAGAAAACTGAAAGAGCTCCACGTATGACTGGTCTGCTGATTTAAGGATGAAAGATTTTTCAGAACTATTCGCATATCAATAATTCAGAATGCATTTCTCATTAAGAGCGCCTCTGAATAATGCACACACACATACTCATTCCCTTCTACACTCATGCATACATCAGATTTACAGCTACTGGTTAGTTCGCTTCCAGTAAAATGTGATTTGTAAAGACTTCAGCATTATCATTCAAGAGCCTTGAAACACATCCTGAGAGGTGAAATTGAGTTAATATTAAGCTTAATAATGTTGTGGAAGTTTTTGATTCATTGTAAAAGTATTTACTGATATTTGATCAATTTAAACCATACTTGCTTGATAAAGTAATGAATTAAAAAACCTTGAAACTATTTTACATGAAATAATGGTACAGTAAAATATGCAGCCTGTTTAATTGTGTGATTCTGAGAATGAACCGGTCTGTTTTTGCCATCGAACCTTTGAAAAATGTGTGTAATGATTTGCTAGCCTCGTGTTTAGCTAATCATTACATAACTACAATATGGAGTGTGGAAATGAGTTTGAAAGCTTAAGTGCAGTAAACGTTTGCATGAAACACTGAAAACCTCTGTTTTAGTCAAGAGAAAGTGATGTGTTCTCAGAGGAGACTTCAACACAGGGAAGGAACTTTATGCTGCCGATTTGTCACATCTAATAATGATTTCAATGGTCTCACTCAGCACTTCTGCTGGAGAAGAGGGCGCCACTTTTTTGTCAGATGAGCAGCACAAATAAAACACTTGCAGCTTTGTGCGGGTGTCAACAAACTGTCTTAGTGAGCCAATGCAGACGTTTCACTGGGTAGTTATATTGGGTTAACTTTATCACTAACTCAATGTCTAAAATGTGACCTTGTGCTTTCCTATGACTAGTATTGCAGTGTTTGCGCTTTTTCTTGTGCTATCAAAGCCAAGGATTTTTTTTTTGGCACAGAAAAGGCTTAGTTTAAAGCTTTGAAATTGTGCCTTAAACATTGTTGTTGGTGTATTGGTGACATAACAAATTATTCTATTGATTGAGTTGGATTCAGTTAAATAATAAAAATCTGGCATCCACACTTTCAGAAAGCGTGTACCTATTGAAATTAACAATGTGACTATTGACATTGACATAAATTTAAACAAATAGATAACAGACAAAGTAATGGCAGTTTATTACCAGGTTTTTGTGGCATAATTTACAATTGAAACATTATATCACTTCAAGCTATTAAAGGTGCAGTATGTAAGTTTGACACCCAGTTGTTGAACTAGGTATTGCACATCTGTTTCAAAACACACTCAAGCATAGATTGTCAGATTGACGACACCAACAGAAGTATGCCTGACTGTTGAGCCTAAAGGCTGATTTAAACCGCGTTCGAAATAAAAGCAACGACACTGGATAAATGAAATATTTCGTATTAAAAGCAGTTTTTGTTCGAACAACACCTCGAATTTATATATTAGAAACGGCTTCTATTTCGTGCAGCTGAACAACAGAAAACGGACAGTGATCACCTCAGGTACACCTCATGTGCTTTATTCAGTGTTAAATGCTAATAATGTGAGTTTAAATGCCATTTTAAGTGACATTGATACTACTGAAAGCCGCAGCAGATAGTTCACCTCAGATCTTGAAAATAAAATAAAATTGAACTTTAGGAACTGTGAAAACAAACACATATCAGTGATTCAGCATGTTCATATAATAATGTTAAAGAGGTTTATTATGTATTAATTGGATTATAAACCTTACTATTTCATGAGTGCGTGCAGTAGGTGCACTATTCTGTGCTTCTGAATGGCTGTATTTAAATTGGCTGTCGTGTTTCGTCTCACTGCAAATCTCATCCTGTAGCGTGTTGTTAGGACACAGGGTTACATTGTAACCTGCTCACCTAATGTTTACATATGTAACATTTATATTATTTGCTAATTAATAACCTCATGTGGAACTCTGAATCTGCGTCTCATTTCAGAGTCTGCTACTGTCCACCGGAGGTCGCATTTCAGTCATGGACACACACTTTAAGAGCCTTCCTGACTGAATAAATCAAATACACTGTTTTCTACAAATGAAGTTTCACAAACTAATTTTGAGAGGAGCACGTGATAGGATTGACTACAGCTGATCCCTATCACTAATCACTAACTAGCCAATCGGATCATTCCAAATTTAATATAAATATCCAGCCTAAACTTCATTCCTCATCTTCGTTTTGGAAAACCCCCCATCCATCCCTTCTCCCTCCTCCTCAATTCTAAGTTCGGGCGACACAGTGGCTCTGTGGCTAGCACTGTTGCCCCACAGCAAGGGGGTCGCTGGTTCAAACGCTAGCTGAGCCAATCGACACTCTCTGTGCGGAGTTTGCATGCTCTTCCCGTGTTCTTGTGGGTTTTCCCCAGGTACTCCGGTTTTCTCCCACACACAAAACATGCAATAAAAGTTAAAGTCACAAGCAACTACCACGTACAGTTAGCCGTCTATTCTTGGGAAGTTATCGAGAACTACCTGATCTCGTATCCCTCCTAATGCTCATTGACCAGGCGGGAGCCTTGGGCTCATCCATCTCTGAGCTCAGGGTTCTCTCCCGGGACAGCATGCCAAACCTGCTAAAATAGTCAAGCATTATCTAAGTGTGAACTCTTGAAAGGCAATCCGAGATGCTGAAATATAATTGGCTAAAGTGGCAGTGAGCGGGTCAAATGACCAAAACAAAAACAGACATTCTGGCATGTAAAAAGCACATATTCAAAGCAGAATATCTGACTTCAGCATTGTTTTTCAGACAAACAAGAATGTTCAATTAGCATGTTTCTTAAATATCTGCAAACATAGTATGGTATTTTTATGCTTTAGAAGAGTGAAAAACTACAAACAACACTTTTAAAAATGTCAATAAAAGTGACTTTATCAAACTTTTCCACACCAAAAGATGTTAAGATCTTTTGATCAAGGGACCATAATGCATTAAGATCGAGCTCCCATAATGCAATAATAATAAACACGAATCACAAAACAAGGGCAACTGTCAATTTACGGATATCTTTTTTACAATGCACATGAAAATAACAATTTTAATACAATCCACTTTAAGTCCATAAACCTTTGTTTAATAAAGACAGACATTTCCACTGAACTAGATAGTTAACCAATAGGATATTCACAACTTTATTTTATCAGACTATATATATTGGGCTGTTAAAAAGTTTCAGAATGAAAACTATCATCATTTACTCAATTCCAAATTCATTAATTACTTTTCCAGTTTAAATGAAGATATTTGAATTAAATCAAATTAAAGTTCAATTAAATTAAAGCTTTACTGCCCCTTCACTGAAAATGTATTCACCTACAATTATAGAGGCATCAAAAATTTATCCGTTGAGTGAAGTCTTATTATCACATTTTTATTCACATATCAATATTGATCAGTGATCAGTGTTTACAGAATTCAGATTTGGTTGCAGAAGCTCAGTCAAGCTTGCTTGACATGTAAAAAACCAATGGGGTTAATTTTTCGTGTCAAACGGCACGTTTAAACTTCTGAAGAGTCATTGAGGTTCCGCTTGTCCAGCAAGTACGGTTAAGCTTCTGTTTATGTTCACTGATCAAAAAATATATTTAAATAAATGACAAAAAGTTAATTTATGTGACTTTTTAGGGTATTCAATAGACAAATAAGTGCATGTTTATGATGGCAGTAAATGTTAAATGACTATTGTAATTGGTAATAAAAAAAGTTTGGTGAAATTAACTTAATAAAAATGTAAAATAACAATAACGTTTTTATTTTTATTTTTATTTATAAGAATTTTTACACAACAGTGGAAAGGACATAAAGTAAAACAAGTTAGAACTTATTTAAGTCTAAATACATACAGTATAGTGCAGGGGTGGGCAAACTCGGTTCTGTTGAGTTGAAGCTAAACTATGCAGGCCGGTGGCCCTCCAGGACCGAGTTTACCACCCCTGGTGTAGTGTATACATAGACATTCAGCCCCCCCCCAAAAAAAACAATATATTGGCCATTTTAGATTTTATGGCCATATCATCCAGCTCAACAATGAGCTTTTCTTGGATTCTTGACAGACTCGGTTGCCCTGTCATATGGGGACAGTTTGTTAGCCGGTTTTGTTAAAGTATATCCCTCTGGCTGTCAGATATTAAGTCATATTAAGGCAGTACAAAGAAATCCCACAGATAATATTCTGTAATGTTTGGCTGCAAGTCAGAAGGGATGGCTGTAATGCCTTAACTCATCCATGTCTGACTATCATCCTTCCCTTTCTTTTCTGATTGATTACTTCTAATCTACACAAGTGCTGGCAGGAAGTTAATAAACCAGAACACTCAAAGGAATGAAGGTGAAAACTATGTCCATTTTGCAGAAGCGCTTGTGACCTCTGTTAGGGAACAGGGAATTGGATTGTGTGCTTGTTTGGATAAATGTGTGTTTCTTTGACACCGAGCAAATTTATTCAACACAGGCTCATTAGACATATTTGCTTCATCCTACATCCTACATATTTGTGAAACTGCAAAAATGTTCTAAGCCTTTATGTGCTGTTGGGGATCAGTGAGTTTCTCGTGAGATCAGGCTGGTATTTAACAATTTTTAAATATTTAATAAATGCCGTCTTGATGAACAGAATTTTAATTTGATTATTAAAAGTAATAATAATAAAAATAAATAAACTGATCCCAATCTTTTGAAACTGTGTAGATTAGTGGGTTAGTTTAATAAAATAATTTAATGTGCGTGTTGAATATAATAGGTGTTTGGTCCGTCGCAAATCTTTTTAAATGCATTAAAGGGCAGCGCATATCTTAGCCTTACCCTGGAGTTCACCCTCCGCCTATGCTTCCATTGTTAAATGAATTTGAGAAAAAGTGTGCAACATTTTCACGCTAGAGAGCACGTTTTATGCAGGAATGTAACTGATATATGATATGCTGCAACGGCCCCTTTAAAAACGAGATCAATGTAGCGAATTTTAACCTTTGACGCTCACCGCCTTCGGTGTGTACACACAGTTAGCATTTCCCAATTTAATTCAAGATTTATTTTCTGCTAGAAATGTTTTGCAAGAACCTTTGAAGTCCTACGTTTAAACATAATAAAGGCATTAGTTCAGGTCGGAAAGAGTCACAAATGACCTTGTTTTTATGCCAAATGAAATGTATAAGCGCATTTTAAATGATTTCATTTATTTAAATGCCAGAACCCAGATAATTGGTTAAAAACATCAAAACAGCATGTCAACTGGGTCACCATTGACCAAAAACATCTCACTTTGAGGCCTTTGGTGCGTTATTTTAAGTCGGAATCTGATTAAAGCTGGAGTCAAAATAAATACAAGTTTGAAAGTGGATGAAGACTTGCATTAATAGGACTTTTTTTGTAAACAGAGTAATTTTCCTGGCTGAGTTCATAATCAGCTTCTCTTTGTAGATGTCCTTGTGAAGTGAAAACACAAACAATTCAGACAAATCAGTTTTGTGCTGGACAACATGTGATTTATTTCAGGGGCTTGTTTTGCAGTGGAACTGATTTAAAGCTGTTAATAACGCATTACTCCTCTGGAAACATGTTTTGACCTCGGAGGACCTCTAAACATCTTTGTATTAATATTTTACAAGCTGTTCCACGGCTTGAATATGAAAGCTTGCAAAGTTTTGATATCTGCTGAATTCTAAGTGTACTCACTGGCCATTTGATCTTAAAGGCTGATTCTTTTTTCCTATTTAAAAGGCCTAATAATTAGTGTAGTTTTGTTTTGCTTCATTTTTATGCAGTAGTTTTGGATTTATTATTTTTTGTGTTTTAAATTTTTTTGTATTTTATTGTTTTTGTTTTGGTTTTTATAATTATCTTTTCGCATTGCTTGCTTTTTTAATTTGATTGTTTATTTCAGTTTAGTTTTTGGCATATTTTGCATTTATTTTTGGTTTGTTTTACCTTGTGTATTTAAATTATTTTCACTTTATTTTATTATATTAAAGTACTATACCTTTTCCATCCTTTATTGTCCTTGACCGGATGGATTGGTGGCCTGTCCTGCTGTCTGCTCTGATCTCCTGCTGTCAGCTCTTCATGGCAATGCGGCAGCATCACATCAACTTTGAAGCCTGAGCTAAAAATAGCCTGTGTGTGAGGGAAGAAAGGATGGAGGAAGAAAGAAAGGAAAAGTCAGTGGATTAGCAACCTCAAAATGAACAATGCAAATGATGGGAGGGATTAGAGGAAAGGTAGAGAATGTTGAGGTGCATATCTGTGCTATTTGCCGTGATTGATGCTGTACACTAGGGCTGCACGATATTGTAAATTTTTGTGATTTATTTATATATATATATATATATATATATATATATATATATATATATATATATATATATATATATATATATATATATATATATATATATATATATATATATATATATATATATTTATTTATATATATTTATATATATATATATATATATATATATATATATATATATATATATATATATATATTTATATATATATATTTATATATATATATATATATATATATATATATATATATATATATATATATATATATATATATATATTTATATTGCAATATGAATACAATTACACTAGATAACTTAATATGTCTATTTGGAAAGAATTTATAATGTTAGATCGATTAAGATAATTCTGCAGTGGGATTGCATCTCCATAAAATCTAATAAACAATCTATAAACCTTTTGGGGTCTTCCGACACATTTTCGATGTAGTCTGTGCTATTTGCAGTGCATTTCTGTATTTGCATGTGTTGTGAGTATTTTCCTGCATAACAATGTATAAATACAATCAAGAAAAGATACAATTGAAATAAAGTGTTTTATTGTTTTCCGAATCTAACAGTATTCAAGTACAGTAACTAAATAATAAAAAATAAATGAAAATCACTAAAATTAATGGTTGTTAAAATCACAAATGGTACAATTTCTTATATCTGAATGCTTTTAAGGTCACTTTACAATCACAGGCATCAAAAACACACGCAAATCATAAATTGTAATACAAACTCAACATTGCATATCCTGTGATGTGACTATTGTGAATGATCACATTGCAATATTGATGCTGCAATGACACCTTCAAAATGGAATGTTCCTCTTAACAAAAGGTCATGTTTTATTAATGAAGTCACCCTGTTTTAATAACCTGGGTACAGATGTGTAAAACATATGCTGGGTTTTGAAACTGCAATTAAATTGATTATATTGGAAAAGATCAGCATGACTATTCTACCAAATTATTTTATTTGTGTTCAAAAGAAAGTCAAGGGCTGGTTTGCTTTTACAATATTTTTTATGTCAATACTGTTTTTTCAGTTTGCTGTACAATTCAATTTAGTTTAGCTTTGTAAACACAATTATACAATGCATATACAAGTACACCCCTCATAAATCTATATTTTAAATGTATATTTTTAATTGGGAAGCACTACAATATTATATTTGTGCATATACATTAGATTAGTCAGTACTGAAGCCAAATCTGGAGCTTATCTAACAAAATAACTTAAGATAACGTTTCAAAAACTAGTACAGCCAAATTGATATGTTATAGAAAAATATTAAATACAAATTAAAAAAAGAGAAAAAGTCAAGAGAAGCAAAAATGACTAAAATATAAAGAATACAGATAATCTTCTTCATGTTAAAGGTCAGTGTATGCAGGTAAACATGCCTAGTTTACAGTTTTTGGCAAAAGAAAAGTTAGAACATTTTTTTTTCAATTGTTTTGTATATATAATAAAAATGCATATATATATATATATATATATATATATATATATATATATATATATATATATATATATATATATATATATATATATATATATATATATATATATATATATATATAATGCAGAATAACGGGAGCTTATTAATTCTGAAAACATTTTTTTGGCTAATTATTATTTCATTTCAGTTAGTTTTGTATGACTGTTGTTAGTTTAGTTTACTTTTATTATTTCATTTATTGTGATTTTTTTATTTATTTATTTTATTTTTAAACATTTGATTTCAGTTAAATTCACATAAAGGATAGGCAAAGATTATTTTCGTTATTGGAGGGGCCATTAATCCGGATACCAGTAATTCAATACATTTAAAAAAATAAAGTTGAACCTTCATTTTATTAAATAACCTTTTGAGCCTGAGAAAATAATCAAATAATCAGTTTTAATAGTGCGATGAACCTTTTTCTCCTATAAAGAGCTGATGAAAAGTTTCCACGAATGTTAAAGGTTCTATACGATGCCAATGAAGAACCATTATTTCTAAAAGTTCTTTAATGCAGAATATTAACTTAGTATTAATCATTAATGGTAATGATTTTCCAAACATGATCTCTCCGTCCGCTAAATCACTTCAAAGTGTGAAACTGCCTTCTTGGCACTGGTTGGTTGCAAAATGCATCCAGTTTTGTTTGACTAAGTAAGCTGAGCCGGTAAGAGGTTTCCACAGGCTTTTTCTGTCAGTGGGAGTAACGTGGAGATTAGAGTTAAAAAGTGAAGGAATAGGAAAGGATTATGTTTGCTGGCTTTTTGCATGCTTTAATTCACCAGAAAGGGAGTTCAAGGGTGATTTCAATATGTCACCATACAGGAAGTCATGAGTTTCTCCATCTTGTTGTATTGATTGCTTCATGGATTATCCACTTTTTTACCATGGTAAATTACACTATATAAAATGAAATAGTTTGCAGTGGCATGAAGATATCTATCTGTCTGACTGTCTATGTATCTGTCTGTCTATGTATCTGTCTGTCTGTCTGTCTGAAATCTGTACAAACTGTTTCATGAGCAAATAATGGTACATAACGAACTATTTTTAACGTCAAAAAACAATGGATGTGAATGAGACCAAAAGTCTAGAGCCAAAGAGGTTCCAATGGCTGTCTCCGCTTGTACATAAAGAATAAGGTAATTCATTTTGATCTGGCTTGGCATTGGTTGAGGATCTGGCAACAACGCATGAACAGAATGTCCCATATGAGAATGATGACACGTGGCCGCTCATTCAATTCAATGTCACTAATATTAGTATAAGATTAGGAACACTTTTGTTAGTGTACACACATGTTGTGAAATGTGCGTGTAAATACAAATTATTTACACCGTTATCAAATAATAAGACTCAATGTTTTTTTAGGTGGTCAGGCACTGAGTCTCATGCTTTCCAGGAAACTCCTACTCTGAGTGGGGGTAAAAATGTGCCAGTCAGCTTTGCCAACAGGCACACATGGCTGACACTCCTATCCTTTAAAGGGATAGTTCACACAAAAATTAAAATCTACTCACTATTTACTCTCCCTCAAGTGATTATAAACCTTTATGTGTCTCTTTCTCCTGTTGAACACTAAAGAAGATATTTTGAAGAACGCTGGAAACCTGTAACCACAGACTTGCATAGTATTTGTTTCCTATTATTTGTTTCAGAAATTTTGGAAATAGATAAATAACTAAAAAACTTAAACTACTGACATCCATAGTAGGAAACAAATACTATAGATGTCTATGATTACATGTTTCCAGCTTTCTTCAATATATCTTCTTTTGTGTCCAACAAAAAAAAAAAAAGAATCTCAAATTGGTATTAAACAAGTGAATGGTGAGCAAATTATGACAGAGTTTTCACTTTTGGGTGATTTAACATTTTAACTGCTCTTCAGACTCAGAGAGATCCACACAAGTCTTTCAGAGGGAGGCTGGGAGGGCTACTTGAAAGTGGCAGTTTGACTTGAAATGGGTTTTGGACAAGGGGGAGGCCAAGCTGGAGCCTCTCTCCCATCGCTGGGGCTCTGCAATAGTTGTGGAAATTCCAAATTGAACCAAAACAAACAATTACAATTGGCTTAAGATGGCCAATGGCAATGAAAAATTAGGAAAGGTGCTTCAACCAGTAGAGCTATGGAATAAAAAAAAGGTTTGAAAATGAGCCATTGAGGATCTGACAACAGTGTATCTGCAGAAAGATTCATATGAAAATGATGAAAGGTTAAAAAGGAGAAGAACACATTTGTTTGTGTACATGTTTGTTGTGAAATGTGCGTATAAATATGAATTATTTACAGTTATTAATGAATGAGACTCAGTGTTTTTAAGGAGAGAGTCTCATGGTTTAAAAATGTAAAAAAATGTGCCAGTCAGCTTTGCCATCAGGCGCACATGGCTAATACTCATGTCCTTGAACTGCTCCTCAGACTCAGCTGGAAGCGCAGAGATCAACACAAGACTTCCAGAGGGCCACAGAGGTGCTGCGGGCGGCCAAAGAGACCATCGCTCTGGCTGAACAGAGGCTGCTGGAGGACGACAAGCGGCAATTTGACTCGGCCTGGCAGGAGATGCTGAACCACGCAACACAGCGAGTGAGTGATGCAAACCTGTGGGATGAAAAATAAGGTTTACTTATTAGGGAAATGTTTAAAAATGTCTGTTTTGGTTGGTAGGTGATGGAGGCTGAGCAAATCAAAACACGCAGCGAGCTACTGCACAAAGAGACCGCTGCCAATTACACCGCTGCCATGAGCCGTATGAAACAGCAGGAGAAGAAGCTCAAACGTACCATCAACAAGTCAAAGTATGTGCTAGTTACTATGTTAACCACACAAGCATTCCTTTAGGTCAGTGGTGTCAAACTCAGTTCCTGGAGGGCCACAGCTCTGCACAGTTTAGTTCCGACTCAATTCTAACATACTTATTTGTAGGTTTCAAACAAGCCTGCAGGACTCCGTTTGATCAGGTGTGTTTAATTAGGGTTGGAACTAAACTGTGCAGAGCTGCAGCCCACCACGAGTTTGACACCTGTGCTTTAGACCAATGGTTCCCAAAGTGAGCATTGGGACCCCCTAAGGGGTCACAGGACAATGACGGGGTTGCTTGGTGATTTCCAAAAGCTAAATTCATTCATTTGTTCATTTTCAACCGCTTTTCCGGGGTCGGGTCGGGGGGGCAGCAGTCTTAGGAGAGAACCCCAGACTTCCCTCTCTCCAGACACTTCCTCCAGCACTTCCGGGGGGATCCTGAGGAGTTTCCATTCCAGCCGAGAGACATAGTCCCTCCAGCGTGTCCTGGGACTTCCCCGAGGCCTCCTCTCAGTGGGACATGCCTGGAACACCACCCAAGGTGTCCTAGGCATCCAGGAGGCATCCGAAACAGATCCCCGAGTCACCTCAGCTGACTTCTCTTGATGTGGAGGAGCAGCGGCTCTACTCCGAGTTCCTCCCGGGTGACAGAGCTCCTCACCCTATCCATAAGGGTGCACCCTGCTACCCTGCGAAGGAAACTCATTTCAGCTGTTTGTATTCAAGATCTTGTCCTTTCAGTCATGACCCAAAGCTCAAGACCATAGGTGAGAGTAGTAACGTAGATTGACCGGTAAATCGAGAGCTTTGCCTTTCAGCTCAGCTCCTTCTTTACCACAACGGACCGGTACATCAACTGCATTACTGCTGCCGCTGCTCCAATCCGCCTGTCAATCTCACGTTCCATCCTTCACTCACTCGTGAACAAAACCCCAAGATACTTGAACTCCTCCACCTGGGTTAAGGACTGTCCTCCAACCTGGAGATGGCAAACCACCTTTTTCTGATGGAGCACCATGGCCACTTGGAGGTGCTAATTCTCATCCCAGCCATGTCACACTCGGCAGCAAACCGCCCTAGTGTATGCTGAAGGTCCATGTTTGATGAAGCCAACAGAACAACATTGTCTACGAATAACAGAGATGAAATCCTGTGGTCCCCGAACCTGACCCCCTCCAGCCCAAGGCTGGAACTCAACTTAAAAAGCCAAATAAATTTTAATAAACTAACAGAATTACCATATTTTAATCATGACCCACAGAAGATAAAAATAGTAGATTTTAATAGTAAAAAACAACAACATGTAAATTAAATGATAATTATTTTTATAGCATTGGTGTGTTTACGTTATAATAATGTAACTTTCTGACACCTTTATGGCCAGGAATGATCTCCAAGATTATATCAAAAATAGACTTGTGCTGAAAACATTGTGCCCACCAGTCTCATTAGTTGAGGTTAAAAGGATGACTATAAAAATTGTAAAAAAAAAAATGTTTGTTAGACTGTTGGACTTTTTTGTGTTGTCAATGTGCTTGTGTTTATACAAGTCTATTGTTGTGTGTGCAAAGTTTGTATTTTTATGACCAGCTCTGAGGAATTTGAGGGTATTGACTGGCATTGTTATTTTAGGGGTCGTGGGCTGAAAAGTTTGGGAACCTCTGCTTTAGGCTATAATACACTATGTCCAAAAACGCATACTTCTATGTATTATGTAAAAAAAACAAAAACAATAAACAAACTGAGTTAAGTATGTCTGAATTCATAGTTAAAAAACAAAAAACAAAACAGCAGACAAAAAGTGCCTGTGTGAAGTTCCTTTAAATTAGGCTGTTTGCACTCACTCCCAGTCTTAAAAGGATAGTTCACCTCAATATGAAAATCTTGTCCTCCTTTAGGCCAATGGTTTCAAACTCAATTCATAAAGGGCCTCAGCTCTGCATAGTTCAGCTCCAACCACCTCCAACTCACACCTGCTTAATGGTCTCTAGTAGTCTTGAACACCTTGATTAGTTGCATCAGCTGTGTTTGATTAGGGTTGGAGCAAAACTGTGCAGAGCTGTGGTGCTCCAGGAATCCAGTTTGAGACCTATGATTTAGGTCATTTCCACGAGTATTTTTATAAACAAGTTTTTTAAAATCTCCATCCATATGAAAAAGCCTAAATGCACTATGATGCATGTTAAAAGTTCTTCACCCGGGACAGAATTTTCAGAAATTTTTAAGTCACCTGATGTTCTCGTGTGGACAAACAGCGAGGCCCCATAGAAAAGGTGTGGTTTTGAAAATACCCATGTTCGTGCAGACAGGGCCTCACTCACCCTTCCCTTGTCACACAGCTGTTTGAGTTTCTTTTTTCTTTTGAACATAAATTAAGTTATTTAAAAAGAAAATGGAAATTTGTAACCTTTGACTTCCATTGTGACACACAGCTATGCATGTCAGGGGTTACAGGTTTCCAACATTTTTAAAATATCATCTTTTGTGTTAAAAAACCCCTCAAAGGTTTGAAACCACTTTAGGGTGAACAGTAAGTGAGGACATTTTTATTTTTGGGTGAACTATCTCTTTAATAGACAAAACTGATCATTCTGACCATAATTTGGCCAAGTACGATGCGATCCTGGATTAACATCTATGCTGATCCTGAAACATCATTTTTGTTCGAAAATGTAAACCATACCTATTCCCTACCCCTAAACCCAACCATAACTGTAAATTATTTCCAAAATTAGAGGGAAATAATAGTTAGATAACAATCATGTAGAAGTACATAAACCTAACCGTAAGCCTAAATGGTAACCATATCCCTTAATTCTGATTGGCTGATTGGAAAGTTGTTCCAGGATCAACATAGATGTTCATCCAGAAACATGTCTTACTTGGTGAAATCAGATTGGCGTTTTGACCACATCTGCTTTATTGGCCCACCTCTTTACATTTATTTCAGACATGCCTTGTATCGTATATCCGTGTTTATACTAATCTTCTGCCTAAAATCAACAACTGACCCTCGAATTATGGATAAACGTTTGCTTACTCATGTTTTCCAAAGTCTCCCTCATGCATAGTCTGTGATATGTCTTCAAGTACAGTCCGATATCTGTCTGATCCAAGCCGTTTTGCGTGGGTTGATGCCTCTCGCCATGAACTAATTAAACGTTAGACCTTCTCTGACATCCATCCATCGCAACATATAAAATCTTGATGCCACTCCTGCTTGAAAAAGACGCAAAATATGTTCCTGTTGAAAAAAAAAAAAAAATCATCAATGTTTGAAAAGATTTGGAGCACATTTATTGAATACATGAATAATTTGGACATTACATTGGCTGAAAATTCTGATGGGATAATGTGGCTCTTCTTTGCTTTAATCTTTTATTCGTCATCATTGTTTATTTATTTGCTTGTTTATTTCCTCCTATTTCATATATCAGCTCAATGTCTCACACTTATGTCTATTGAAGTGTTCTGTCTTGTGAGGGTGGGACTTGGGTGTGGAGGGTGGTTAAAAAAGAATCTTTACATGTATATTGACATGATTCTGTAAACTGTTGTATTGGTCTTTGGACTATATCGGCTTCCAAATGTAGAGAGCATATACAATAAACAAATAGAGAGGTATCGGTTAACATTATTGGGCAAAAGGTCCATATCAGTGTCTACCTCATTTAGAAATCACAAAACTAACAGTTTGTAGGTCAGTTTGCAGCTCTGTCACATCTTCCCGTGCAAGTAGGCAGATCTGGATACTCTCTGCCGAGAATCATTGGTGTGTGTGTGAATGTCTGAGAGCTTTAGTTGATGGTGGGTTTCTAGCGAGTGACGGTGACTCAGCAGCTCACAGGGGAGCTCAACTCTATCACACAACCGTCCTAATCCTTTCACTCAGCATTTGCCTACAGTCTCATCATATGTGAACGGTTGCCATGGTGACATGCACAATGCTATTTATAGGTCTTTACAGCAGCTCTAATCGCTCTCTCTCTCTTTCTTTTTCAGGCCCTACTTTGAAATGAAGGCGAGGTATTACTTGCAGCTTGAGGTACTTGAAAATAATGATGGGTTTTAAACGCACCATATTATTATAGAAAAATGATGCACATTTTTGTAATGTTTTTAAAGCCATAGTTCACTCACATTTTCTCACCATTTCCTCACATTCAAATGGTTCTTAACGTTTATGAATGTCTTTCTTCTGTTGAACACAAAACAAGATATTCTGAAAAATGTTTGAAACTAGCTGCCAATAGCTATGTTTCTATCCAAAGATGCAAATTAAATTTATGAGCAAAACTGGATTATTTTATATAAGATGTGCGAATAAAGTAGAATCGTAATTTTCTGATAGGAGTAGCTGTGTGAATCTTTTCTTTATTTAATAAGTGACTTGCGCCTCAAAAGACAGTATGCCAACACTCAATTAATGCACGGTGGCGTTTGAAGACATGAGACACGGAGCACAGACGTTCTTGGCTATTCTGAAGGTAATTAATAATATAGTTACACTAATAATGAATTGGTTAAGGCGGTTTAGAATGACCAAAACAACATTTCAGATGTTTTTCAATTTGCAGATTTGTCCATTCACACACATTTTTATCATCACATGATCTCTTAGAACAAAATCACATGACCTTTTTAATGTGCATATTGGAATTTGTTCAGTGAAAGTGTTTCCATCTCAGTTTATGCGCATCTTTTCTTATCGAATAAAATGTTTATCCTGCTCCAGTTTTGCGCATATGTTTTTTTTTTTATACGCATTTTCAAAATTCATGTGCATCTTGGCATTTCCATCAACTGTTTTTTTATGCGCATGTCCAAAATGTGTATAAAACTAGGATGGAAATGTAGCTATTGACATCCATAGTTATTGAGTGTAACGAATCACAAATCTCACAGTTCGGATCACATAATGTTTTTTAGTCACGGATTGGACCATTTTTCGGATTAACCAAAAGGGAGGAGACAAATGTAATTTGCTTTCCATTCATTACAAAAACAGTACTGCAAGACACTTGGTTTTCACAAACAGAACTTAGAACCTGCAATTTTATTACCAATAAAATGAAAAAATAATCAGCTGAATAAAAATAAATAGTAAAATATATAGTACTGTGAAAAATTCACTGTTACTGTTGCTTATAACGCTAAATGTAGAAATCTAACAACCCATATTTAATTTTAGTCTCAGTTTCAATAAATGATTGAGTTATTCACTCATAAAACTTCATGTTTCATTGCTAGATGGATGATTTTTGAAGAATTATTCAGTGGCATATTTTTGATGGCTGATTGTTGCCACCTACTGGTTAAATAATGTAAATGCTGCCTACAACTTTCATTTTTGAAGGTCATTAAATGCATATGATGATGATTTTAATCTTTACCATAAACATTAATGGTTTTATCATATAAAATAAACTATAATCTGTTATCCCAGTACTTCTGACTGTATGTAACTTCATAACTAACTTAAAAGACTAAAGACTGAATCTCTTTGCGTTTTCAGATTTGAATGCAGCGATTCGAAGGATTATTAAACATATGCAAATCAACATCATTTATAATTTATGTTGTGAGGGTATGAGATCCTGATCTTTTAATGATTAATCGAGCATCTTACACTGAATGCATTGATGCAGGCTAAACAAGTAGTGACAGAAAATAATTTTAATGAAACCCAAAACATCCCGAATAACCTACTACAACAACAAAAGAGGCGATCTCTCTGCATTCATTAAAAATTTAGAATTAATCTACTAGTAAAAAAAAAGTATTAATCCGCAGGCCATTTGTGTTCCAAACTGTGTCCCTATCCATAGTGGTAGGAACAAAAAATGCTATTCAAATCATATTTCCAATATTCTTCAGTATACCTTCCTTTTGTGTTCATAAGAAAAAAGAAACTCAAACAGGTTTGGAACAAGTAGAAGATGAGTGATTTTCATTTTTGGGTGAACTATCCCTTTAATTAATGTGTTGGTTATTTTGAATAAGTATCTATAATTATCCAGTTTTAATCCAATTCTGTTTTTCATATTTAGTTTAATGTTCCTGTTTTCTGTCCTTCCCTCTTCAGCAACTAAAGAAGAATGTGGATGACCTGCAGGCCAAGCTGACGCAGGCTAAAGGGGAATATAAGTCGGCTCTGAGGAACCTGGAGAGGATCTCCGATGAGATCCACGAGCGCAGACGTTCTTTGGGCATCGGCCCACGAGAGAGAGGTGTGGGTGCAGAGGGTGATGGTGTCATCGGTGAAGACTTGTCTGGCTTTAAAATGGAGTCTGATGGAATATCAAGTAAGTCCAGATTATCTCATGAATTATCTTGAATTCTGATGCCAAACCGAGGCAAGGGAAATTATTTTTCTGTTTTTTACATGAAAAGTAATGAAATTAAAAGTAATCAAAATAGTTCTACTTCAGCTCAAAAGGACTTTTTCATTTAATGTTTTTTTCCATAGTATAAATTTTTTTATGCATAGTATTGCAACTTTAGTTGAACTGTTTAAATGGTTACTTAGGAAGTTTTTAATTCAACATCTATTGTTGAATTAAATGAATCAACATATACTTGGTTTTAAGCCACGTCGATGCTAAAGTTGTGAACCTACACTAGTCTCACGGTTCGGTTACGATTATCATGCCATCGATTTAGTTCAATTCGATATCTCGGTGCATTGACGATGCTTTCCATACACAATTAAAAAATTTACTTCACAGCACAACAATTCTTGTATTAAAATTTATAAATATATTTATATACTAATTGTAATACAATTTTGTCCTTTAAAACAAACAGTCAGATAAATCAACTGTACCTTTAAAAACTCAAGTACATGCACAGAACTACATGTGCATTTATAGCAAATAAACAAATATAAATATCCTTGTCGACCGAGTTCTTACACCCCTATGAGTACTCACGTGCTCAACAGAGGGCTGCGATTGGCTCTAACGCTCTGGCGCTGTTTACCGATGAGTGACACTGATAAACGGCAGTGGCGATCACAGCTGCTTCGTGATAGACTCGCTCTGCAGACATGCGCTCGTGTCTGTATCCAGAAGTATCGCTGTAACAGGGGAGAGAAGAGGAAAAGTTACCTTAAGCCAACAGGTCCAAGGTCCACAGTGAGAGAGAGAGAAAGAGAGAGAGAGGGAAAGAGAGAAAGAAAGAGTGAGAAAGAGAGAGAAATAGGGTTAACTTTGTTTCTTCACAGCAGTGAAATAGGGGCTTCTGCTGTAACTTCAATGTCAGTGAAAGACTGTCCAGCAAATTGTGCAGAGTTTCAGCGTTTTTAAGTAGTTAAGAACTACAACTCACTAAAAACTGAATTACTCACGCTCGCCTCCCTTGTCACAGTAAGCTACCGTAATATACCGCAAACGAGATAAATGACGTCAGTTCGTAATAACCGGTTAGCATCTATTACTGAACCTATACCAAATTGTCCGCGTCTGGAACAATTAATTTTGACACCCCTAGTAGATGCACAGCTTTTTTTCTCCTTTTATCTGTATCTGTACTGCAGTTTCCCTTTTTGATGTTATTTAGATTTACTTCAGGAGATTAAAAGAAAATTTTCAGCAATGTTTAAGCTCTTTCACTACCTAGTATCTAGATAATACCACACTATAGTACTAGCAATTTATATTATTAATTAGATAATACTACACGACACTAGTAATTTTACACTAACAATTTTTTCTCTTTTAGACCAACACTATTAAATAATTTATTTTCACCAATTTATTGTAATATTAATTTTTATTTACTTGTTTTTTTATTTACTGTGTCATTCTGAACCTTTTTTTCCCTATTAAACCCGATCTTTTTAAGTCTGATTCTTGGTTGCTATAAAAGTTTTATATTTCTTTTGCTTTTATGGTATTCATTCAGGTTTATTTCTTATTGTTTATTGGCTATAAAGGTTTTATTTTGAAATTTATTGTAATACAATTTGGGATATTCTACTTCGGCCCACAGCACTCAATCAAGTTTGGTTTTTGGCCCTTTATAAGAAAAAGTTTGGGCACCCTTGATCTAGATTAAATTATGAAATGCATTCCGTTCTTTTTATGGTTCATCTTGTTGACACTGTGTTCTGTTTTAGTTGATTTTGATATATAATTCTGTCTTGCATTACTATTTCATTGCAGTCCAACTGCACCAGAGTTTGTTTGCAAGCAGACTGAACCGATTGAAGGTTCAAATATGCAGTATTCACACTCATTCAAATGAACAAGCAGAGCAAACCCCTTAAAGAATTTAAATGAAACCTGCCTAGTGTGAACACTATGTTATTGTCTAAATAAACTGCTTATTTACACAAAAATTATGCAAAAAATCATGACAAGCCTGAAGCCTGACATCTGCTCTTATTTTTACTTCCTGCAGTGGCTTCCGGGTCATATGAGGATGAAAACTGCAGCACGAGTGCCATGTCCGAGGAAGACTCTGAGACTCAATCCAACAGCAGCTTCAGTTCAGGGCCTAACAGCCCTGTGGACCTGCCCTGTCCGTTCTCCTCATCCTCCTCCTCATCCTCCACTTCCCCAATCCCGTCCTCTCGCCCTTGCAGTCTGGACCTGCCCAGCACCGTCTCCTTGTCTGACTTCAGTCTGATGTCTCCAATCCTTGGCCCACGCAGTGAATGCAGCGGTGCCTCGTCCCCCGAGTGTGACTTAGAGAGAGGTGAGATATTCTTGGTGGTTGAGTTGACGGATGGGACCCAAATAACCCTGCACGTGAGGGACTGTGTTTAGGCCTGCTCTCGTTTGTGGGATGAGGCCATTTTTCTTGGTTTTCTGCCTGCTTGCACCTGTGCCCTATAGACGGGTCCATTAATCTCACTGATGGATAGCCGGGTAGTTATTCTATGTAACAATAAGCACAAAACAAGTTTATCTGGTAAAGTTTGTTGTTTTTAAATTAGTGCTGTTCATTTAACACATTTATTTATAAAAAATATGTAGAATGCTTATACTTTGTAATATTAATAATATAAATTGTATTTAGTAATATAAAAATATACAATAATAAAATATTTAAAAAGTTAAATGATTGTTATATATTAGTGTACATTAACATATTAAAACATTTTTGGTATATTGTACACCTTATTCTTTGCCGACGAGCGGGCGCAGCCATTTGAATCTTTTTAGCTCGAGACTTCCGGTCTCATTCACTTCCATTCATTTTTAGACCTTAAAAACTGCTCGTTGCGCTGCTTGATGTAGCAAACTGATATTTTCTTATTATATTATTCTACTTGGTCTGTATAGTAATGCAAACATTTGTTTGTAGAGCAAGTAGTTTGACGTTTATTATTCCTAGTCATTTCTCCCATATGGGACCTAATTCTAAGTTCTAAAACAATCGTGAAAACAGGCGCACTTCCGCATTTTAGAATAAAGTCAATACAGTGCATCCGGAAAGTATTCATAGCGCTTCACTTTTTCCCACATTTTTTTGTTACAGCCTTATTCCAAAATGGATTAAATTAATTTATGTCCTCAAAATTCTACACACAATACCCACAATGACAATGTGAATAAAGAGCTTGAAGAGGTACTGCAAAGAGAAATGGGCAAAAATTCCCAAAGATAGGTGTGCCAAGTCTGCGGCATCATAGTCAAAAGGACTTGAGGCTGTAATTACTGCCAAATGTGCATCAACAAAGTAATGAGCAAAGACTGTGAATACTTCTGTACATGTGATTTTTCAGGTTTTTTTATTTTTAATAAACTTGCAACAATTCAAAAAATAACTTTTTTCACATTGTTATTATGGGGTATTGTGTGTAGGATTTTTTAAGGAAATAAATGAATTGAATCCATTTTGGAATAAGGCTGTAACATAAAGTGTGGAAAAAGTGAAGCACTATGAATACTTTCCGGATGCACTGTAATTTGCTTTTGTAATAGTTATTGTATAAAAAATACTATAATAATTATAATAAATATAATATAATATAAATAATAAAATATTAAATACTATAATATTTTTACTATTACACACACACACACATACACACATACATACATGTGTATATATATATATATATACATATACATATATATATATATATATATATATATATATATATATATATATATATATATATATATATATATATATATATACATACATATATATATATATATATATATATATATATATATATACATTTTGTTATTACAATATTTCATACTGTATATATTTGTAATTAATTATTATTTTTAATATAAAAAATATTAAATTAAAATATAAAAAAAATTATAATATTAATAGGGTATATGCAGGAATCCTAAAGGTAATTTCAATACCTTTTTAAGACTTTTTAAAGACCTTCTCAGAATATTTTAAGACCTCATCTCCACTTTAAGTTCTAATCAACAGATGCAACAAGAACTCCGATAAGCTCGGAAGAAGCTAAGCTTGAAAGAATAAATTAAACCAAAGGCAAGATTTATTAAATATCCGACACATTTACCTTTACTATCCCAAAAACGAACATGTACGTCGAGCTGCTTCTTCTTTGTTGACTGATTGAGAGACTCGTCGAACATTAACACAAATGTTCCAGCTTTCTAGCTGTCTAGCCCAAATCTCCAATGTAACCAGTTTTGTTCTGACAGGTCCTAACTATGTCAGAATCCAGAAAAAACGACCTGAAAATATTTAAAATGCCTTCGTTCAAGTTCAGTGAGTGGTGATTCGCCGCAGTGTAAAGTGCCCAGATAAACCTCAGCGCGATATGCCACCCATAGCCACCCTGATGTCAGCAGAAGTCGGGGCAGAGGTTGCTGTCGAAGCTGTTTTGACAAGTTCAGCTGTCGTGTTGGGTAGTGGTGTGGCTGGTGTTGCATAATAACTGGCAATGAACCAATCGCATGGACCGAGCATGCCGTTGTTAATATTTGGAGGAAAATAAATATATTTATGCTTTTGTGGAGTTAAACAATTTGGACAACGCTTGAAAAAAATTTAAGACCTTGTAAAAACGTGATTAAGACTTTTTAATTCCTTTTAAGGGCCTTAATTTTCTCATAATTGATTGATCAACTTTTAATACTTTTTAAGACACGGACACCCTGATTAAATGTCATTTCAATTGTTGTTATTTCTCATGCAAAAAATATCAATTTATATTTTTGCTCAAATTCATATGCTTAATTAATCTACTGGTTTGTATTTAGGTGACCGAGCAGAAGGTGCGGAGGCCGTACTGGACAACGTTCTCAATAACAACAGCATCAGCAACGCCAAAACAACCTTCAGCCTGGACAGCCGTTTCCGTCTGCTGTCTCTAAAACTGAGCCGGAACGACAGCAGAAAAACCGTTGTTCGAGACCCCCTGGGTCTGGTTCAACACCCCTCGCCAGCCACAATCCTGCTCGATGGGATGTGACCGCAGACACTGATGTATTCATCCACAGTCTGTGCTGTCGAGAGACTCTCCACTTCACCCGTGTGTCATCCAGCTCATTCCTCTCACTGTCTACAATGTTCCAGCAACTTTGAGACTCAATTCATGAGTTGAAAAAAGCAACCCTCGTGACACGATGTGCTGAGGAGACAAATCTGCCATTTTGGAGGAGCACAGAGCTGACTTAAGCTTTGAAAAGTGGACAAACATCTCCATAAATGCTATTAATTGTGTCATTTCCACGTGTTCTAGAAAGTAGGAAGACACTTAAAAAGGGATAGTTCACCCAAAATTGTTAATTTACTCACTATTTACTATTTACGAGTTTCTTTCTTCTGTTGAACACAAAAGAAGATATTTTTAAGAAAGATGAAAACTTGTAACTGCGGACTTCCATAGTAGGAAAAATAAATTCTGTGGAAGTCAGTGGCTACCGGTTTCCAGCTTCCCTCAAAATATCGTCTTTTGTGTTTAACAGAAGAAAGAAACTTATTATTTGACACGAATGATGACTGTCCCTTTAAAGATGTCTATTAAGGAGCACTTGTGTTTTCACTAATAAAATGCATAAGTAGTTCATTATGTAGATTTAATCCACTGGCTGTCGTTGTAACTGTATCAAGGAAAATATGCAGTCATTTGTGAGGCAGTTACACCCGTTTTGAGTTACTGTATATTTAGGGCATGATCTCGCTTCGGCCTGACTCACTTGCATGTCCTTCCATCTTCAAAAAAGGACTTGAAATCTCCCGATGATTCACATTTGTGACTTGTGACGCATCTCAGGTCACATCCTTGACATCATTTGGAGACTTGCAGGAGCCAAGTAGATCTAAACTGGTCACCTTCACCTTTCTCCAAAAGAGTGCATGCCACCATTTTCTCTTTCTGTGTAAAGAACAATCATAATTTTCAGTATGAATAGAAAAAATAGCAATACAAAAACTGTGTTTACTGTACTCACACTATTCTGAGGGAAGGCAGAAGGTGTATGGGCAATTTTTGATGGGTCTCGGTGGGAGATGTGCTGCACTGATGAAGAGGACAATAGCTGAATGTTTCATCCAGCATCTGTGGTGCGGGAGCCACTGATTCTGGGACAGATGGCAGTTTCAGGTCTGGTCAGAAGGCTGTTTATAATGTCTAATGTGTGACCTTGTGTCTCGTCTGTTTTGCCTTCATGAATGTTCTTTTCTCGTTTGTTTTCTTGTTGGTTCTTAGGTCTGTTTGAGAACTGATTGTAAGAAAAAAAAAAGGCTTGTAGCAGTATTTAAATGATTTGTGGTATTTAGTTTTTGTTGTTGTTTACTTGTGTAACTGTTTTCAAACTGAAATAAATATTTAATAACCGAATTAATAGTCAAGTGTACATTTTTCTGTTAGTTTGCTGTCGGCTGTTATTAAAACAATGTCCGTGTCGATAAATTCATCGGCTAATTACATATTCATATTACATGCTCCTCAACCTGAGTTCAGACGGGTCCTTTCCTTGACGTTTTGACATTAATTAACGTTAACATAATAATTAACAGGCCAGGCGCCCCGGTTTCAACTCCGGTTGTTAATGTTGTTTGTTTTTTAATGTCACGCCTGAAAAAGTCATATTATGTGTCGTGTTTTATCCTTAACCATCGCTTCACGACTGAGCAGTGCTGCGCTAGAAGTTTAGTAAATCATAGGTGGCCAATCACGTTATTGTAAATTTTGAATGACAACATTACCATCCAATCACATTTAAGGCGGGAAACGCGCGTCATATCACATACGGACCCTCAGCATGCGTCAATAGCGCCGCCACATTTGTACAGGGCTCCCAGGACAAATGTCATCCAAATCGCACCATGTTAGTCAAGACAGACAGTGTGCCAATGTGAAGATGCTGGACTTTTGTGCTGCTTAAGGTGTAGTAACGAGCAAACAAAGAAAACAAAGCACAAAGGCAAGTTTTCACTTACTGCAGCACCATAAGGCAAAGTAGCACCAACTCTAAATTCTAGGTTTATGCTAGTTTTGTTGAATAAAATAAGCAAACATGCAAATGAAATATGACAAGACACTGCGGTGCTAGAAACGTGTATTATTGTCGGCTAAGTGAACGAGCCGTTCATAACAGAGATTCGTTCACAAACTAATCGCTCCCTCCGTTAGAATGAGAAGTGAAAGCGGAAGAGGGCGTGTGTTTCAGGACACTGGTTAGATGAAATTTAACAGGGAGGGAGGATAATACATTTTCATGCACATAAACACGCGCTCTTTGTTGGCAATGCCTGTGCGGTCACTTATCCATCGATGTAGAAAAGTGATGTAAAATGATAATTTTCATAAGTAAAAAAAAATATTTGCGTACTAACCACCAGGAAAACTCCCGATTTTTATATATATATATATATATATATATATATATATATATATATATATATATATATATATATATAGGCGTATATGTGTATATCTCTGGCTCTGGATGGCCACAGTCTTTCACTGCACCTTGGTCCCGCATTCATTTCAAAGGAGCGCAAGCCTGTACTAAAATGGTGGCTCTATTGATGCATTCCTTCCAATAGACAACACTATGTTGTAGCATCAGGATAAAAACACAAATGAACAGTATAATGTGTTAAGCTAAACAGCATAGGCTAATGTTACAGCTTAATATAACTGCTGAATGCACTTCACATAAAAGGTCTTCCCAAGAAAAACATTCAGCATCCAGAACTGGTTAGTTGGGAAAAAGTTATCTGGATGAGAGTTGAATATAAAACTGTATTACACATGCATTTTATTTTAACCTAGTTTTCGATGGTGTGGTGGGGATGTACAAACATAGAAGTGATAATAAATGTTAACTATATATATATATATATATATATATATATATATATATATGTATATATATGTATATATATATATATATATATATATATATATATATATATATGTATATATATGTATATATATATATATATATATATATATATATATATATATATATACATATATATATGTATATATATATATATATATACATATATATATATGTATATATATATATATATACATATATATATATATGTATATATATATATATATATACATATATATATGTATATATATATATATATATATATATATATATATATATATATATATATATATATATATACATATATACATATACATATATATATATATATATATATATATATATACATATATATGTATATATATATGTATATATGTATATATATATGTATATATATATATATATATATATATGTATATATATATATATGTATATATATATATATATATATATATATATATATATATGTATATGTATATATGTATATATATATATATATATATATGTATATGTATATATGTATATATATATATATATATATATATATATATATATATATATATATATATATACGTATATATATATATACGTATATATATATATACATATATATATATATATACACATATATATATATATACATATATATATATATATACACATATATATATATATGTATACACATATATATATATATATATATATATATATATATATATATATATATATATATATATATACATATAAATACATATATATATATATATATATATATGTATATGTATATATATATATATACATATAGAATAATAAAAAACATATGGAGCATAATTTCCTCAAACAATATTTATCATAACATGATTTTTTTGGAAAAACTGTGATCAGGCAGAGTGTATCTTTAAATAAAAAATAATCTGAGGCTAAGAAATTTTTCAAATAAAACTTGCAAAACTGCAGACAACAAATAAACATTATTTTATAGGTTACACTACCATAAAAATCTTTTAGGATCTGTAATATTGATTTATTTATTTTGTATGCTCCCATTTTAAAATATGCTTTAATTTATTAATGTTATGGCAAAGCTGAATATTTAGCAGCTATTTTTACTCCAGTCTCACATCATCATTCAGAAACCATGCCAATATTCTGATACATTGTTTATTTAATTTTATAACCACCACTAACAGCTATGCAAACGGGTACCTATTTTGACAGCATGAGATGTTTTGCATGTAGTGGCAGTTGGTAAAAAATTTGTAACATTGCCTATAATAAATAATAGTTATTGATAAAGCAAGTTATTCTGCAATCAGGTGATGTGCTCCATCACATCTTAGTATATTTTTTAAATGAACAGAAAACTCTAAAGAACAGCATTTCTTAAAAAAAAAAGCATCTGAAACCTGTCAAATAGATGAATGTAATTATGCCTTCCTAAAGATTTTTTTATTGTTCATTGTTGTCATCTAAAAAAGGGTCTGATAACACATTCACTAGGGCTGCACAATATTGGAAAAATCTAACATTGTGATTTTTTTATACTGCAATATGAATACAATTCCACCAGTTGACTTGAATAATCTCCATTTGGAAAGAAGCGATCATTTTAGATTGATTGGGATGATTCTGTGGGAGAGTGTATCTGCATAAAATGTAATAAACAAATTAAAAGCATAGATAAATACAATAAACAAAAGGTTACAACTGAAACAACCTGTGTTTAATCATTTTCCAAGTGTAACAGTAGGTAACGTAATTAAATAATAAAAATTAAAATAATTAAACTAAATTAATAATTAATAAAATTACTAACGGTACAATTTCTTATGGCTAAATGCTTTTAAAATCCTCAAAGCACATGCAAATCCTGCGATGTGTCTATTGTGAATTATCACATTGCCATATCGATGCTGAAACAATATATTGTGCAGCCCTAACATGCAGCATTTTAATCTCTGAGGGCAAAGAGATCAAGTTCTGTTATATAATGTGGGATAAAAACCAAATGTTTCGAATTGATTTGATGCCTTAACTCTGTTTGGGCTAAAAATCAAGAAGGAAAAAATCTGAAAGTATGAAAAGACTGTGGATAATATATTTTTCTCAAACATATTTTTGAGTCATATGATTATTTTAACTCTGACCTAGATTCCTTTTCGAGTCGTTTTCTAAGCATTTGCATGCTGGTGCTACATTGGGACAATTTGCACACTGACGTTTTGTGATTGCATTTATTATAGAGATGAAAATTATAGAACAACCTACAAAGTTTTAAATTCCTGCCACCATGGCCTCAAAATTTAGGACAATCTTGGTTGCAAACTCAAACTGCTTTTTTGTTCCTGTTATTATAAAGTACTACTTGAAGTTCTCCTAACATAAGAAAGAGAGCAATTTTATATTCCATGATATCAACTATGGGTGGTGCAGTGGGTAGCGCTGTCACCTGACAGTAAGAAGGTTGCTGGTTCGAGCCTCATCTGGATCAGTTGGCGTTTCTGTGTGGAGTTTGCATGTTCTCTCTGTGTTTGTGTGGGTTTCCTCCGGGTGCTCCAGTTTCCCCAAAGACATGCACTATAGGTGAATTGGGTAAGTTAAATTGTCTGTAGTGTATGTGTGTGAATGAGAGTGTGTGGATGTTTCCCAGTGATGGGTTGTAGCTGGAAGGGCATCTGCTGCGTAAAATAAATTCTGGATTAGTTGGCGGTTCATTCCATTGTGGAGACCCCTGATTAATAAACGGACTAAGCCGAAAATAAATAAATAAATGAATGAATATCAACTGTTATTGCATATTTCATGAGTATTATTAATTGTGTCAGTTAGCTAACCAAAGAAATTGGGGAAAAAACAATGTCTGATAACACATACATCTTCAATTTAATCTCTGCAAATAAATATTTTAGAGCATATGAACAGAAATCAAAATCATGAAATGAAAGAACCTTAGGCATTTGCACAGTCCCTGATGTCTTCAGTCATGCATGTCGGTTTATGAAGTAAAAACGTCCAGGTCGTCGCCGTTATGGCCTGTAAATACAGTTCTGTGCTGCAAGATATAAATAAAGCTGACATTTGATGCACATGATTGGAGTTAAAACAAAACCTGATCCTTCAGAGATGGATGTGTATCATATTTTCTTTCTATCTTTTTTCCTTTTTGATAAAAGTGCACTCGTTCTTAGCCCACTGAACAAATAAGCCCTGCAACAGAACTTCTTTCTGCCTACCTGCACATCAGCAAACAGACCAGAGGAAGAGCCCTTAATATGGAGACACAGAAATCTGCGCACAGATCCCTCCGATCTCTCATCAGACATCATTAATATACATCCCTGTTTTATTGCAGTCTCCTGAGTGAAAAACAGTCATTTCAGATCATATATTTACACACACCCACACACAAAGTTTGGCTTTGGTGGTTTATAAGGACTCTCCATAGGTTTAATGTATTTTATACTGTAAAAAAACGCCTATTATTTTATTACCCTACCCACACCCCTTAAAGCTCAACCCTTACAGGAAACCTGTGGCAAATTTTGAATGTAAAAAGACCCTGTTAAGTAAGTTTTACTGTTTTGAATTGCAAGTACACAGGGTGTGTCCTCATAAACCACATTATACACACAGGTTGGTTTTTGATGGTTTGTGAGGACTCTCCATAGGTTTAATGTATTTTATACTGTAAAAACCACCTATTATATTATTATCCACCCCCCACTCCTTAAAACTTAACCCCTTCAGCAGGTGTGTCAAACTCATTTCCTGGAGAGCCACAGCCCTGCACAGTTTAGTTCCAACCCTGCTCCAACACACTTACCTGTAGGTTTCAAGCCTGCAGTATTTAATGAGTTTGATCAGGTGTGTTTAAATAGGGTTGTGCAGAGCTGCGGCCCTCCAGGAACCGAGTATACACCTGTGCTTTAAAGGAAACCTGTGGCAAATTCTGAATGCCAAAAAACCCAGTTAATTATGATTTTGAACAGTTTTGAATTTCAAGGACATGTCCTCATAAACCACCTCATACATTGTAATACCTAGGTCATGTGACATTTTCCAAATATGTCCTCATAAACCGCCAAAGCCAGTACCTACACACACATACCATTGTCTTTGAATGCGACTTCGGACTGCAAAACTAAGAGGAGTGTGTTTCTGGCTGATTGAACACACCTCCTCTGAGAATGGCACTGCAGCGGCATACTATTACATGCTAACATGTCAAATATGGCAGTGTTTCCCAACCTTGTTCCTGGAGGCACATCAACAGTAAATTTTTTTGGATGTCTGTATTATCTGACCCATTCATTTCAGGTTTTGGAGTCTGTTCTAATGTTCTGATGAGTTGATTCAGGTACGTTTGATTAGGAATAGGTTGAAAATGTGTACTGTTGGTGTGCCTTTAGGAACAGGGTTGGGAAACACTGAAATATGGCACTATGTCAAGTACCATCTGTGAGCGGTGCTTATTTCTTTTGGTAAATGAGCGTGTCTGTGAGCAATGAGTGCTGGCGAAACATCTTCTGAACAACAATCCAGCAGGCAGATGGTGGATGGCTGTTATTGCAGCTGAGAAACCCGCAGCGGGGCGACACTGCTGAAGTCCAGGAAAAATGGGCCTTCCTGTTTGGGAAGGAAGGTCGTAGGGATGACATTGTAAATCCCAGCAGGTAAACTCTCAACCTCCATGTAGCAAAAACCGCATCTGAGGGCAAAGAGATCCAAGTTCTGTTATATAATATGGGATGGTAATCAAACGTTTCAAATTGATTAATAGAGCACAACATGCCTTGACTCTATTTGTGCAGAAAATCAACAAAGTTAACCATGCGATGAGGACCAGACTGTGGATAATATATTTTTCTCATACATATTTTTTAGTCATATGATTATTTTAACTCTAACCTAGATTTCTTTGTGAGTCTGTTTCTAACCATTTGCATGCTGGTGCTAAAATGGGACAATTTGCACGCTGCAGTTTAGTGACTGCATGTACTGTGGAGATCAAAATTACAGGACAACCTACAATTTCCACATCTCGAGGTCATTGGTAAGTTGAGCTTGCAGTGACCTCAAAATTTAGGAAATTGTACTCCTGTGAGGATAACGTCCTATTTGAAGTTCTCGTAACAGAAGTAAAAGAGCAGTTTTATAAGCACAATTCATTAGTTGCAAATATTCTAAAGCACATTACAACAACCATGTGATATATGAAAAGGAAAGAGTTAATCTGGCAACTGCTGAAAAATTCCTTAATTAATTATCTTCCACTTGTTACAAACCTGTTTAAGTTCCTATCTTCTGTTCTTCCATATTATCTTTTTTCCAACCATGGATGTCAATTGTGACTAGTTTACAACATTCTTCAAAATATCTTCTTTTTGGAAACTAAAGGTTTGATAAAGTTTTGAAACCACTTGAAGATGTTTAAATGTGACAAAATTTTCATTTTTGGGTGAACTGTCCTTTTAACTGGCCACCAAACTGACTGAAACTCTCTGAAATTAGGTTGTCCAGATGAAAGCAAAATGTATGAACCTTTCAGTCACAGCAAGCCAAGTTGATTAGGACCTGTTATTTCCAGAAAACAGCACTTTTTACACCGTCATAAACTCAAGACCCCCTAAAAAGCTGGTCGTCCACTAAAGGCAATAATAATAATTCATTACATTTTTATAGTGTTTTTTGGACACTCAAATTTTTACACATTTCTACACATTTTTAGGGGAATCTCCTCATCCACCACCAGTGTGCAGCATCCACCTGGATGGCGCGACGGCAGCCATATTGCGCCAGACAGCACAGTAGCTGATTGGTGGAGAGGAGACTGATGAAGTGATGAAGCCAATTATGATATGTGGATGGTTAGGAGCCCATGTTGAACAGAAGCCAGTGGGCAAATCTGGCCAGGATGCTGGCCCCTACTCTTTTAGAAGGACATCCTGGGATTTTTAACGACCACAGAGAGTCAGGACTTTAGTTTAACGTGTCATCCAAAAGACATTGCTCAGTGAGCAGTATAGTCCCCATATTGAGCAGTCCCCATCAATATACTGGGGCGGGCTTTAGGACCTACACAGACCTCAGACCTCAGGTTGAGTGCCCCCTGCAACCCTGATGGTCTCACTAACACCACTTCCAGCAGCAACCTAGCTTTCCTATGTGGTCTCCCATCCAAGTACTAACCAGGCACAGTCCTGATTGCTTCAGTGGATGAATATGTGTGAGTTGCAGAGAGCTAGCTGCCGGCAGAATGAAAAGACATGATAATGTGGAGAATCAAAAAAGGAAATTAGTTCAACATTGCAGCTAGAATTGCTTACCAGTCCAGCTATGAACAGGATACCGATCTCAGCATAAAGTGTCTAAACGTTAAAGGGAATTTAAACTGAACGCCCACTCTAGGTGACCATCGGCAGGAAGAGTTAAACGCTTTGAATTTGTCTGTCCACACAACATATTCAACACTTTAGTGATGAAAAAAAGTTTAATTTATTATATTTTAGTCTTAGTTAATTTATTATATTATAGTTTAATATATTACGTATTCATTAATTCGTTTCTAAAATTTGATCTCCACTGTACATGGATATACGCAGGCGAGGTGACATTTAGCATACCAAATTTAAAAACACAAGATTTTGTTGCAAAAAAAAAAACAGTTCCAATACAATTAAACATGCAAACAACGAGGTTGTGTCGTTAGAAAATTTGAATTCTGATTGAACACTGCAGCATCCTGACAAATAGTGGGCATTATTTTAAGTGCAAACTGCACAGTATGCACTAAGCAGCACACTAGCAAACACAGCCATTGTGCTTCATTATATGGGAGAATGCACAGAGTTTGAAACACTATGGGCTCTGCTTCTGCTTCAGTCATTTTCATGTAAAATAAAGCATTTCTTTACCGGTAATCTCCGCTCGCTCTCTTTTGAGAGCCTGATGATCCAGAATCCCCTGTAGTCGATACGGTCACCACCTCAAAGCCCACGCTGTACTGCCTGCAGTAAGAAAGCCAAGTTCATTTATATTCACAGGCATCACACTTTATCATACATCCTCACACAGCGAAAGTAGACAGAGAGACAGAAGGACTCTGTATGTGTGTAGGTGTGTTTCCGGGAGAAAGCCTGTCCACGTCACTCCGTGTCAAGGGAAATCCTATGTCCTGTCAGATTTCACCATCCTCTAAAAGCTAAAATATCTCTTTTTTTGGACATGTTATAGCTATTATTAGAAATCTGTGTTGCCTTATTTAACAGAAAGTGATGTTTAACAGAGCAAGTCTTTCCTATTATGTTTTTTTTTCTGGAGGAAGTCTTATTTCTTTTAGTTTGGCTAGAATAAAAAATATATTATATATATATATATATATATATATATATATATATATATATATATAAAACCCTTCTGTGGTCCATATTATTAGCCTCCTTTTTATGTCTTGATTAGTTAGAGAACAGACCCCTGTTTTCCAATGCCTTGCCTAAAAACTTAACCTATTTAAGCTCAGTTAAACAGGAAGTATTTGAAAAAGAATTTAAATTTCACAGAGAGGCTAATTTTGTCATCAATTAAAAATAAATACACATCTATCCAAAAGTTTGGGGCGAGTTGGATTTTTTTGGTTTGCGCTCACTAAAGATTACATTAAAAAAATTAACTAATTAATCACACTTTTTTTGAAAATTAATCGCGATGTAAATGTAAAATTGATGTAAACTCAAGACGAAAACTATTTAAATTCAAAATATAATTGTTTATTAGAATTTTTGTTTAACTTGTAACACAGATTTCTTCATGTAAACAACACACCCACAATAAACCATCAAGATCCTGGCTTGAAAGCCATATTTATTACAGAAAGAAAATCACAGGCATGTTAATGACTTTTGAATTTCAAAACAATCAATGCTAATAAAAAAAAAAAAATGATTTCCATTATGGATTCTAAGTGAACTACAAAAAAATTTCAAAATACAGGCATTGCAAATATGGAAAATGGAAAATTATAATAACAATAGAGTATTGAATCCAAACAATTGCACTCATTGTAAAGTTGTATTGCTGTGAGTTGAGAACATTAATTATAAAGTAGAAACAATTTTGCTTAGTTCTCTTTTACATTCAACCAGTTGCTAAGACAGTCCAGTCTGTTGACATTATCGGGGGACAATGTGGACCTTTTCTTTTGAATGATGTGAGCTGAGAGTGCAACGCAATCTCACAGCAGTTCGTACCTTTTTGATTTAGTGGATACGGACAACGACGTTTAGGCAGGTTTGTGCACACACAGACACACACACATAACGCGCGCAGGACAGCGCAGCTGGAGCGACTCCCTTTAGATTCAACAGGCATAATCGCGTTCATCAAATTTGCCTAAACTAAGCGCTCTGAAATATGGCTGTATTTCACAAGGATTCTGACACAACAACGCAAAGCAAACGCTTTACAAAACTTGCATGTAAGGGGGAAACAGGTCAAACTTACTGAAACATTGGAGGGCGCATGCTGAAAGGACTTCATCTGGCACTTTCTGAGTACATTAACATGGACACCAATACTCCGATTTTAATATGATTAAGATAACACTCTTATTAAGAGTGTACCACGTAGACTCTAGTTTTCTGTCTGTTCGCCATGCAGTATCAAATTCAATTAAAACAGAAGTCGAAAGTTAAAAATGAAACACCCGAAATGAAGCTCTGGAGAAAATGCTGGATGCCCTGGTAATGCGACATTAATTCTTTTATACTGAAACTTGCCTTCAAAAAGTGCTTCCATGGTCTTATCCATATTTCTTTGCATGTTGAACACATGTCGGATACAGCAGGAGAAAAAAAAACTGCAACTGCGTTAATTGCGTATATTTTTTTAAAATTTGTAAAATATTTCAAATTAATCGCAAGCGTTAACGCACAAATTTTGACAGCACTAATATATATATATATATATATTTATTTATTTATTTATTTTATTTTATTTTTTTAATACTGTGATGGCAAGTCTGGATTCTTAACAGCCAATTAGCTCAGATTTAGCACAGAAATTATTTTTGGCTGTGTTATTTAACATTTAATTTACAGTTGATTTATCAGAAAATTGATTAGAATTATTTATGACCACTATTTATTTATCAGACATTTAAGCAAATATTTAAAAATCTCCCATGTACATCATTGTCTCCAAATTTTGGGGCATCCTGAAACATTTTAACATACAATAAATGCAGCATCAAAGTCTGCATATCTGAGTTTTCAGTAAAATTGTGGGATCAGAATTATTTGGCATTGTAGCACACTTTAAGCATTTGTTTTCTTACTGGTATCTGATGATCTACAGGCATTTCTACAAAGAGATGACTGATGTTAAGGCTGCGGTTACTTTTTGCCCCATAGACTTCCATTCATACGCATGTGAATGCAGCAGACCAGAAACGCAAGCTTGTGCAAAATCCCATCATATGATTGCGTTAGACCAATAGAAGATCAAAATGTGACCTCTCACTACAGAAATGTAAAATATGGAGCAATCGCTCGCTTTATCAATGTCAAATCATCTTGCTTTATCCCGACCGTTTTTACAAAATAACAGTCTGACCTGGAGCCGCGGAGTTCGATGAGCAGAGGGCCTGGTTTCTCCATGTTGAGCTGGTATATGGGGTTGTTCTTGTAAGTGTCTTTGTAGTTTCCACAGCCTCCAGCACTGGCACCCTTCCACTGGCCATTTATCTATATATAAAAAGAATAAACAGAGAGATGTTCAATAATCTGGAAACAGCTTGCAAATAAATGTCCACAAACAACAACAACAGTAGAAGGAGTAGTTTGAACGCACCCTTTTGGTGTTGGTGAAGGGTGTTGGGATTTTGGAGAAATTAAATTTGCACACTGAGTACACCTGGAAACACATTCATGACAACAGTTAATATGATTTAATTCATATAAATACAAAAACCAACATACTTGATTGCATCTTACCCTTAATGTGTAGTTGATGGTGTTTTGTTTCTCATACTGGGAGACCACGAGTGTAAAAGTGTGAGTTCCTGGACTGGTCAGCTTGATCTTGGTCAAATAGTGAGGGCTGTTGATCCTGATGCCATCAATGTAGGGAGGAGGTTCAGCTTCAGAACAAAACAAAACAGAGTGCAGAAAAATATAAATAATGCACTCTTTCCTCTCTGTATGCACCAGACAGTTTATTATAAACATCTTTCGATTCTTAGTGTGGTTCATACAGGTGAGTGGGCCTTATAAACCACCTTCAAATGACACAATATTTTCCTCTATGTATGCACCAGACACTTTCTTACCAACTCTATGTTTCTGGAAACAAACTTGCAATTTTTTAGTGTGCTTCATGCAGGTGAGTGGGCTTTACAAACCACCTGTAGGTGACACACTCTTTCACACACTCTTTCCTCTAAATAATAAATAATGTAAAACACGCTACCAGTAGATAAATATAAACACTCAACAACAAATTTGGAATTACAAATTTCAATACAGAAAAAGAATAGAAATTACTGTGGCATTTACTGTTAAATACAGAATGAGAACAGAAATTACTGTGGCATTTACTAAAACAATATATAAAGGGATCAAATGAGCAATACAAACAACTGCATCACTCTAATTTGGCAAGTCAGTTGGCATTTCTGTGTGGAATTTGCATGTTCTCCCCGTGTTTGTGTGGGTTTTCTTCGGGTGCCCTGGTTTCCCCCAAAGACATGCATTACACTGTAGGTGAATTGAATAAACTAAATTGTGCCGTAGTGTATAAGTGTGTTGTTGAATGCAAGAGTGTATGGGGTGTTTCCCACTGGGTTGTGGCTGGAAGGGCATCTGCTGCATAAAACATATGCTGGAATAGTTGGCGGTTCATTTTGTTGTGGCGACTTCTGATAAATCACAGACTAAGCCGAAGAAAAATGAATGAATGAGGGGGAGTAAATAGTGAGAAAATTTAGATTTTTGGGTAATCTTTCCCTTTAATTACATTATAAAAACTGCTTGAGTATATTTGCAACAAAGAACCAAATGTGACTTAGATTTTAGAATATAAGGTACACACAAATTAACTTCCTCTGTACTTAAAATATACATATATGTGCTAATTTACCTGGATAATAGACTTTCTTTCCATTGGTCTTGTAAACCACTAAAGTAATGAACTCCCGGTTTTGAGCAAAGTCATCCTTAGGAGAGAATCAGAAAGAGCATTGTTAGAAGTAGTACCCCCGGTCTGATAATAATAATGCACTGTACTGTGCTGTGTATTTTTACCTTGTCAGTGATGTGTCTGGTCAGCAGTACCCATACAGCAGCGCCCCCTTGAGGACACTGCACCTCCAGCTTGTACTGAGGGTTATTGGCCAAACTGTAGACGTCCTTCACCGGTCCCTGTTTGCCATCCCAGCTACTGCAATGCCATAATACACACACACACACATAATACACACACACGCCAAATCTGGAGCTTATCTAACAACATAACTTACTATAATGGTGCAAAAACATTTACACCCAACTTTGTTATAGAAAAATAATAAATACAAATTTTAAAAAGAGGAAAAATTAAGAGAAGCAAAAAAAAATAAAATAAAACAAATTTAGTTGAAATTTTGTAGGTTGTAATTTGTTTTGCAATATTTAGCTTGAATTTAATTGTATTATCTTTCAATTTCTAAATATGTTTGGTGACAAAAATAATATTTTTATAAATATATGTTTAATAAATCTGTTTTGTTTAAATGCACCAAAATACATTGCCTAAAATCACTGAGAAATGGATACAAATATTCATTTTCAAAATGAGGTGTACTTAATTATGCAGAGCGCTGTACATATCACATCAATTATGGTTTATGAATCAGATTTTTTTTATTTTTTAGGGGTTTTCACCTTTATTGTATAGAACAGTAGAGAGTATTGACAGGAAAGCATGGGGAGCAGAGAGAGGGGAAGGATCGGCATAGGACCGTGAGGCGGGAATTGAACTCGGGTCGCCGTAAGCACCAGAGTGCATGTGTCGACACACTAACCACTACACCACTGGCGCCGACTTTATGAATCAGATTTGATTTGTTTGTTTTACAGATCACATTTCTTAAGAATGTGGTTAATGTCATTTCAGTGTGAATTTGCATTTGTAAAAATCTAATTCGGAACTTGGAAGGCCACTAAAGTTAGTGTTTAGTGTTTACGTCTTTATTTATAAGCTGAAGTGAATCTGTGCATTGGGGAAAAGCAGAACATGAACAGCAACGAGGAGATCATTTCTACAAAAGTACCGCTCAAGTTTTGGTCATATTGAGCTGTTACTGAAACATTTCTGTTCTGACACAGTGTTGTTTCTTTAATTCCATATTAATTGAGTGATATAGTCATTCTAACACAATAATTAACAGTTTCTGTATTTTGTGTTTAATGGATGTTTTCCGTTTATTTACGGTTATGAAATGCATTATGGGACCTTGATCTCTGCTCTGTTGACTTCTGAGGTTGAAAATTCCACTCTGCAGTTTAAAGTGATTTTTATTGACATTTTAGTAGTTTGTAACAAAACGCTTTATAATAAATAATATATTTATAGAAAAAAGTTACCAAAATATCAGATAAAGTACTGGCAATTTATTTATTGTATCCTATGGGACACCATAGACACTCATTATGAATAATACTCAGAATTAGGGCTGTACAATTTATTGTAAAATTATCATTTCATCGCGATTATAGTAAATGCAATACACATATTGCAGGCATGTGTGATAAATGAAATTTCTGTTATGGATTGGTTGTTTATGTAAATTTGACCTGATGGATTCGGATTCCTGCCTTCCAATCCATCCCAGCATGGATCAACGTTTATCCTTTTTCCTATTACTTTATTAATATGATTATTTGAATCAGTATTTAATCTAGAAATGATCTTGACTAATGAATAAAGTTAACACATTGCTTATTATAAGAATGTTTAGTGCATTTGCCTGTCTCTTTGTAACTCCATTTTCAGGAGATACCAAACCAGATCAGAAGTCATGGAGACCTCGAGTGGAACTGAAGGGCTTGATGATTGAAAACAACTGTTTTCCTATTTGTATTGCTATGTGTTAATACTGTCTAAAGTGATCTTGATATTATAATTATGTGTTAATTCTGTTTAAAGCGATTTTCCTTTTTATTCAGATAGCCTTTGTGTAGTGAGAATAGAACTGCCTGAATGTAGATCACACCGTTTTTTTTTTTACCCAGTTTTGATAAAGACAGCTGAAAGTACACTCAGCCTTGGGTAAGAAACAGATTGTACTTTGAGTGTGTGTGTGTGTGTTCTATTCGATTGTGGATCCTTTTCACATGTCTGAGGTCAGCTCTAAACAGTCTAAGTGAATGTCTGACCTTTATATGCTTGAGATATTGTTCTGAATTGTACGCACGCACCCACGTTGAAATTTCCCAAGTCTATTTATGTTTTAACCAATCAGGTTAAAACACCTATTTGTATGATGCAGTTAATGATGTTATGTTAAAGTATAATTGATGTTAATTTATGTTAGCAGATGAACTTTATGCGAGTCTTGATGAACCTTATGCGAGTGTTGATGAACTTTATGCGAGTGTTGAAGCTGACTTCTGCTGATGAAACTGCAAACTATCTTCAGTAAACTTTATTTATTTGAATCTCTGACTCCGGCTCTTCTTCATCTGACAGACTGGTCATTTTTTGAGTTAAAACTGTAAATTATCCCTTCAAACCAATCAGATGGGGCTTTACTTTGTCCCCAGTAGTTGTTGTCCTGCTATTGGCTGGAGCGGCCCAAAGGGTGAACCCAGAGCTGAAAATAGACACTAATGGCAGGAGTCGAGATAAGAGAGAAAAATGACAACAGCCAATCAATCAGAGACAGAATACCTGCTGAGGTTTTAGCTCACTCATAATGTTTTAAAGGCTCTAAAAGGGCTCAATTTTAATGATCTAGGCGCAAAGTCTAAAACGCATGCAATTCACTTTTGCTATTTTAAGGATGGAAAATACACTTTGTGCTGCGGTGCATGGTCTAACAGAGTTGTGCTTAATCTCTTAATGAGTTATGGGTGTGTTTTGAGCATAACGTGCATTAAACCAATCAAAGTCTCATCTCCCATTGCCTTTAAGAGTCAGTTGCGGTGCACCATGGCGCAATTGCTATTTACATGGCGGACTTTGTAGGTGGAAAAACTGAACGCTTCACTAGCGAGAAAACAGTTAAGTAGACCATCTGTGCGAGCATAAAGAACGAGCCTCCTTTATTCAGCCTCTTTACTTTCTCTTTACTTTACTACTTTACTTTAGACCAGCTTTTAGTTGGTCAATGGTGCGGTTTATTTCAGTTCCTCAAAATAGTAACGCGACAACAATGCGCCTTAACACACCTCCTTTATAGACCGGCTGTATGATAGGGCCCAAAATGTTTTCACCATGATACAATTTTTTAAAAGTCTGAATTAGATCTGAAAAATGTATTTTACCTGTTTATTGTAATATCATTAAATAAATGAATGATTTTAAAACATAGCTAATAAAAACTGAATTTTTCTAGGGAAATGTTATATCTTAGTAAATATTGTATTGCAATACTCAATACAACAATATCGCATATTTTTCCAGTATCATGCAGCACTACTCAGAATACAACTAAGCAACAAGAAGCCAAACCTGTGAATACATGAGGACTCTTTGAACAGTGCTGGATTCCAGCTCAAGTAGATGACGTCATAATACTGGCACAAGTCTTCCCAGATAATCCAAAACACCCCTTAAATTAAAACACACATGCGAGTAAGAGCTTCTTGAAAAACGTTTGTCTTGAGTCATTGTTAGTTCAGCTCCGGCTTACCATTGTCAAACTTCTGTGCGGTTTTGGGGTCAAAATTGAGGTATTTGAGAAGATCTGGCGTCCAGTTTTTTTCATCGCGTTCGCTATAGCAGCCTTTCCACCTGAGGTGACTCCACGGGTTCTTCAGCTGAAGGAAACGTTTTTCCTAAGAGAAGAAAATGGAGGTGATGATAATATCATGAGATAATCTATGTAAGATACATTTCTTGTAAGAGATTTTCACCTTGTATTGCCTGATGTCTAGTACGGCGTAAGCATGTGTGGGCACTAAACCCCATCTCTCGCCCTCCTCTTCAGTCATGACCCCTGTGGCGGTGGTGATGAGAACATCTCCTCTATGAAACCTGCCAGAGTAGATCAGACTATTAAAATCTTGCTTTTATGTTATCACTTTAACATAATTTAGTTAAAATAAAAAACATTGGTCACACTTTATATGAAGGTTTCATTTGTTCATATATTTACTAACATGAACTAATTATGTACAGGGTGGGCCATTTATATGGATACACCTTAATATAATGGGAATGGTTGGTGATATTAACGTCCTGTTTGTGGCTTGTGGCGCATTAGTATATGTGAGGGGGCAAATTTTTCAAGATGGGTGGTGGCCATAGTGGTCATTTTGAAGTCGGCCATCTTGGATCCAACTTTTGTTTTTTCAATAGGAAGAGGGTCATGTGACACACCAAACTTATTGGGAATTTCACAAGTAAAACAATGGTGTGGTTGGTTTTAACCTAACTTTATTCTTTCATGAGCCCTCTCACATATACTAATGTGCCACAAACTGAATGTTTCCCATTCCCATTTTATAATGATGTATCCATATAAATGGCCCTCCCTCTACTATACTTGTACACCATTTATTATTCATAGTCCAACATTTATTAATGAATTCTTAACATCCAAATTCACGCTTGTTAACATTAGTTAATGCACCATGAGTTAACATGAACTAACAATGAGCAACTGTATTTTCATTAATGTTAACTAACATGAACCAATACTGTAATATATGTATTAATCATTGCTTGTTTATGTTAGTAAATACATTAACTAGCATTAACTACAATGAAATTTAGATAAAAAAAAAAGTTTTAAAAACATATTTCTAAATCACTACAATTAAAATAAAGTGAAACCACAAAAATAAAAGCTCAAATTTCATAATTTATTTAAAAACTGTAACAGTAAATGAATAAAAAACCAAACCTGGTACAAAGAAGTCTTAAGTTGCATGGGTATATTTGTATGAACATCCAAAAATACAAAATAAAAAGTCAAAATTATTAATTTTCATTCATGCCAAAATCCTCACAATATTAAGTTATGATCATGTTACATTAATACATTTTTAAATATTTCCTACTTTAAATATATACAACAACTTACCTTAAATATGTATTAAATATGTCTAAAATGTAGATTAGTGATTTGTATTGCTAACAACTTAATTGGTATAACTTTAAAATTGTTGTTTTTTTGAAACCCTCAGATTCCTGATTTTCAAATACAGTAGTTGTATATTGGCCAATTATTGTCCTATCCTAACAACCACATTTCAATGGAAAGTTTATTAATAATTCAGCTTTCAGATGATCTACAAGTCTCAGTTTACAAATGTTGACCCTTATGACAAGCATATACAATTTGAAGCACTCTTTGTACATACTATAAATGAGCAAGTAATCTTAAAAAGGTCAGAAATCAATACACACCAGTGCATTGTGTGTGTTCTGTAAACGTGTGCTCACCTCTGGTAAAGCATGCGGAAAGTGTCATCTTTGTTAAAGGACTGATTGTCTGAGTGCATAGCAATACGCTCGGGGATCCAACCAGTGAGAGCGTGTAAATCAATATTCTGACATGGGAAAACATAAAAAGCATCACAATTAGCATCACAACATTAGAACTCACAATAACGCAGGGGATAATCTCAACGTGTGCTGTGTTAACTAAATTCATTTGTAGTTTTTTTTAAATAACTGAATGCAACAGAGTGAAAATTTGTGTAGCTTCTGTAGAAAAAAATATTAATTACAAATAAGGATGCATTCCTGTTCAAAAATTTGGCACAGTACAATTATTAAATATATTTTTATTCAGTTAGGATTGCACTGAATTAATCAAAAGTGACAATAAAGATATTTATGAAACAAATGTATGTTGATCTTTTAATTTTTGTTTAAATTTATCAAAAATTTTTGTTTCCACACAATCAGTAGGACTGTTTTTAAACTTGGCAAGAACAAAATTTACTTGAGCACCAAATCAACATGTCAGAATGATTTCTGAAGGATTGTGTGGCTCTGAATTCTAGTGTAATGGCTACTGAGAATTCAGCTTTGCATTCACATGAATAAATTGCCTTCTAATATACAGTTGAAGCCAGAATTATTAGCCTCTCATTATTTTTTTTTTTATTTTTTAAATATGTCCCAAATTATGTTTAACAGAGCAAGGAAATTTTCACAGTATGTCTGATAATATTTTTTCTTCTGGAGAAAATCTTATTTGTTTTATTTCGGCTAGGATAAAAGCAGTTTTTAATTTTTCAAAAGCCATTTTAAGGTCAAAATTATAAGACCCTTTAAGCTATTTTTTTCTCAATAGTCTACAAAACAAACCATCGTTATACAATAACTTGCCTAATTACCCTAACCTGTCTAGTTAACCTAATTAACCTAGTTAAGCCTTTAAATATCACTTTAAGCTGTATAGAAGTGTCTTGAAAAATATCTAGTCAAATATTATTTACTGTCATCATGGCAAAGATAAAATAAATCAGTTATTAGAGAGGAGTTATTAAAACTATTATGATTTGAAATGTGTTGAAAAAAATCATCTCTCTGTTAAACAGAAAATGGGGAAAAAAAACAGGAGGGCTAATAATTCAGGAGGGCTAATAATTCTGACTTCAACTGTATATGAAAATAGAAACCAGCAATAAGGAATAAGAGACCTCTTTAAAATATACACACCAAACATATTAAATATTGTAAACAGTTATTCACTATTATATGTGGCAAAATAAATAGCAACTTCCAGGACACGTATAATTTTAGTATCTGTGCAAAACTTTTTTTCTAATGTAAACATACAAATTTTGTTGACAGAAATGTTGGGTTTAAAACGGTATTAGAGTCCAAATGCCACTTACAGAGTTGGAGCCAGGGAAATCATAACCACCCATGACCTTCATATAGGCCTTCTCGATGAGCGATACCCAGAGTTCATTGCGATTACTAGAGTAGGAGCAAAGCAGCTCGCCATTGCGGTCCACAGGGAGGAAATCATCAATGATCACCTGATAGACAAACACAAACATGAACTATAGCTAACAGTAGAACCTATAAAACTTATCTGTAAAACAACAATAGAATCTGTAGAACCTGTTCATCTTTAAACTATGACGAAGGCATCAGGCAGTCCATCCATTACTGGACACTTTACTGATTTTTACCATCTAAAATGACTAGTTTTGTGGTGGCTTTTCACATTTTTTGCTAAATTTGCGCCATCATTTGTGTTGCTTTGCTGTGAAAAATCAATCAATCAAACAATCTCTTAATTTAATTTCCATTTCTAACCTTAAGAATCATTGAGCTCTGTAATTTATAAGGAAATAGTGAGAGAAACAAATAGATGCAATGTACATGATCAAATGAAAACATTTTGAGAAATCTCTTCTATAGATCAGGGTTCAAACACATTTTTACTACTAAAAATTCCATGGCTTTTCCAAGACTTTTCCAGAACTTTCAAGTACACTTTCACAACGTAATGTTTCATGTAATGTCTACATATACATGGTAAATAATAAGAAAAACAATGACGTTCAAATTCATTACAGCTGATCACAAAACACGCACCAATCTATTTTGTTTAAATTTGTTTTTATATTGATTTTGATCATGCTTACACAGTACACACAATGTGAGAGCAAGTTTTTGGCCAAGGACAGAAAAGAAGTAAAGTTAACTAACCTATATTCAAGTTAGGGTTGCACAATATATAGTTTCAGCATCGATATCGCAATGTGCGCATCCGCAATAGTCACACTGCAGTATATGCAATGTTGGGATTATAGTTTAATCATTATAGAGTAAATGTTTAGCATCTGCATGCATTTTTAAAGAGATAGTTCAGCCAAAAACCACTCACCATTTTCATTACACTCTTCACTTGTTCCAAACATTTATGAGTTTTAGTTTTTTTTTTTAAATAAACACAAAATGAATATAATTTAATAACTCCTATAGTACTGAAAAAAGTGAAGTGTGAGTAAATAGTGAGTACATTTTAATATTTGAGTAAACTGTCCCTTTAAGGCCTGTGACTGTGAGAACATTTAAACATTTCAAATTTTAAAACATCCAGCCACATGAAATGTTTTGTAACTTAATGTTTTGTAAAAGATAATAAAGTACAATGAAGACTGTGCATTGTTGATTATTCCACATCTGTACCTAAATAGTGAATAACTAAAAAAAACTATTATTCACTTTTATCTTTGCTATATTTTATTTATCTATGCTTGTAAATTATTGGTTGTATATTATTCGAGATTCACTCCTCTACAAAATCCCCCAATCAATCCAAATAAACCTGTTAAATCATCTGGTGAAATTGTATTTACATCGCAATATATATCACAGAAATACAAAATACCGTAATGTCAGATTTCTCCAATATCGCGCAGCCCTAATTCAAGTACCCGGATATTTGTTAAACTTCCACGATTTTTCCAAAACTTTCTCTGTTTTTCTGTTTTTCCAAAACTTTTCCAGGCCTGGAAAATGCTGTGTCAAATTCCATGACTTTTGCAGGTTTTCCATGACCGTATGAACCCTGATAAATGCATGATGTATGACAATCGCCATTATTGGCCAACTGTGTTGGATCCTGTTTTTCCCATTATTTAATCATAAAAGTATGCATGTAAATTTTTTACCAAAAAATTACTAATTTTACTAAAGACCGATTATATTGAAATATAGAGAAATAATTTATATTTACATGCAATTTACATAGTACTTTACTATATTGTTGTGAAAATATAGTGATTTACATTTGTGCCCATTTAAATAATGTAACCACCAAATTGATATATTTGCCGTTAAGTAAAATTGAGCTTGTTTCTTTTTCTATTTTATTCCATATTCTCACTATATTTCAAATATGCCATTAAAAACCTGATGTATCAACTGTAATAACACCCAATGTAGTCAAATATAATCAAATGTAATACGTTTTTGGTCATTGAAATAAAGTTAAAATAAACTATAAATATAATAGAGAGTAATCCATATATGTTTTAGAAACAGACTCTTTTCTGGCATATTTTAGTCCAGATTAAAATGTGGAAAAATTTGGAAATCTGCAGTAACTTACAAAAATTGCAGTGTGATCTGAATTTTTTGTCATTTGCTTAATTAAAAAAATGTTGGAATGACAAAATCCTGGAGGGACTGAATAGATGAGAGAAGTTGAATCTGAGGCTGTGCACCTTTCTTGGGACGCCATTAATATGCAGCTTCACCATGTACTTCCCACAGGGGTTATACTCTGGCTCTCCCTTCCTGTTCTGCGGGTAGATGATGCTACACAAACACACAAACATACATTTTACATCACTGCAGAAACCACTTGACTTATCACTATTATGTATTTATAACTAATTAAAGTGATTATCAAATTAAAGGTGCTTGTTCAGGAATTTTTTACAGTTCATTCTAAGCACACCAAGCATGAATCAGTCCATGAGGAATCTAAAAGAAAATCTGAAAGTTACATTAAAGGGATAGTTCACCCAAAAATGTGCTTACCCTTTACTAGTTCAAAACCTTTCTAAGTTTCTTTCTTCTGTTCGCCACTAAAGAAATTTTGAAGAAAGCACTGACTACAATAGTATTTGTTTTTCCAACTAGTATAGAAGTCAATAGTTACAGGTTTCACCACAGAATGAAGAAAATCATAAAAGCTTATAACCACTTAAGGATGAGTAAACAGTGAGTAAACTTTCATTTTTTTGCATGAACTACCCCTTTAATACATGGCTTATCCTATTAGCGTAAACTAGCACACCCATTGTACCTTGTGATTAACTTTTTGCTGTAGCGTCTCTCGTATGCTGCGCTGATGGCCAATGATGCAACAAAAGAACAGTCTGACACAACCGTCTAAAAACATGGACAAACACACAAACATTACACAAGATAAAGCATATGCTGGATCAGTTGGCAGTTCATGCCGCTGTGCCGACCCCAGATTAATAACGGGACTAAGCCGAAAAGAAAATGAATGAATACTGATTAAAAATGCTAATTCACTCGCTCCCAGCAGGTGGCGCCCATAGAACAGCATGAATAACAGTGTTTCCTTGGTTACCGCAGTAAGCGAAGCAGCATAAGCATATCTGTGTATTTTAAAAGCTTCTTTTTAACATTCAATAATGTTAATGTGAATGCTGAGGAGAATAATGACTCCTCACTGTAGCCAGTTTTTAAAATACTTGAAAAAAATAATTCACTGATCACAGTACATAGGAAAAGGTGGATAGGTACAACTAGAATTGGCTAAGTTAACTGTTAGTGTTAACTGGTTGTCAGATTGTTATTGAAAAGCAAACGTAGCACAGAGATGTGTAGTGTGACCTGCTTGATGCTGAAGCTGGACACAGTGAAGATCATTGTGGGGTTATTGCAGATGTCATCAGGTCGAACCCAGCGGGAAAATATGGCTTTCTGTTTCGGCGACAGAGCTAGTTTCCCACATCTGTCGCTATGTATAAACACAATCATGGAAATCTTTTGAGTATTTCATGCAAAATTTTAAGGCCACTACACTTAATAAAACTGATTTGGCTCAGTACTTTTTTATGTTGTAGAAATAAGATTGTTTTCTTCACTAAGACTGCACTTATCGGATCAAACATATAGTTAGAATAGCATGTTTGCTAAATATCATTTGAATGTACACAAATTGTTGATATTTATATGAAATTCATTTACCCCTGAGTTGGCAAAACAAAATGTTTAGTTTTCAGTGTTAATTATTTTAATATTCTGACTTGCTCATCCTTTCTTATGAATCATTTCCTCAAATGTTTGAAATTAAAATAAAAAAAAAAAATTCACTTCAAAAGTTCAAAAGATCAGCAATTAATTGAAATATATACTGCTTTTTTTGATACATTTAATGAATTCTTTTTCAATAAAAGTTTTTTATGCTTTCAAAATGTATAGATAATATATAGTTTTTGCCCTGAAAGCAAGTACAGCTGTTGCATTATAAAATGAAAAACAGAGGGTGTCAGTGAAACAGCTGTATATGTATAAACTTCACCTAAAAAAACCCACAATACTCACGAGAATGGAACAGGAAAAGCAAAACGCTCCCTCAGGTCAACACTCATAAAGGGAACAAATTCAATCCCATTTATCTTGGAGGTCTTCCTACAAAACACAACAGAAGTAAAAAAAAATTATTAGCAATTTTTTATTTTGCCATTTGAAGAATGATTTTTGATATCAAAAATCCAAAACCAATCAATCAATCAATCAATCAATCTATCTATCTATCTATCTATCTATCTATCTATCTATCTATCTATCTATCTATCTATCTATCTATCTATCTATCTATCTATCTATCTATCTATCTATCTATCTATCTATCTATCTATCTATCTATCTATCTATCTATCTATCTATCTATCTATCTATCTATCTATCAATCAATCAATCTATCTATCTATCTATCTATCTATCTATCTATCTATCTATCTATCTATCTATCTATCTATCTATCTATCTATCTATCTATCTATCTATCTATCTATCTATCTATCAATCAATCAATCTATCTATCTATCTATCTATCTATCTATCTATCTATCTATCTATCTATCTATCTATCTATCTATCTATCTATCTATCTATCTATCTATCTATCTATCTATCTATCTATCTATCTATCTATCATATAAATATAAATATTTGAAATGCCACAAAAGAAATAGCAAAAATAATATAATTATACTTAATTAAATTATTGTTGCTTTTGTCCATGGTTTTACTATTTTAGCAGGTTTTAGATATAAAAAGGTATGAAATATAAAGAGGGAAAATGAGCAGGAAAAATTAAATGTATATGACATTATGCTTGCTCTGAGGTTACCTGAGCACCTCGATCTCCTCAGCTGTGTAACGCTGGCCCTGCGGCTCACTGGACTGCGCTGCTCGCACCGGCTGAGCTTTGTCATGGATGGAGAAGTCTGGACCGAGTGGAAAGAACTGTCTAACTTGAGCAGGACCTTTAGATGCAGATGATCCGGGCTTGTCCTGATTCGCAGGTTTGCTAACTGAGTCTTTCAGTCCCTCTGCCCTGATTAAGGTATAGGAGAGATGATTTTTATATTCATTTCAATCTATTTATAAATGTGTGATACACGCAGGTTTAATATTAATAGCTGTTTAATAGCTGATACTTTACTCACAATATTCCATTAATTTGACATGAATGAACATTTACAGTTATCAATGCTGATAATGGTTGTTCTGCTTATTTGTATAGTATTATACAACTTATTCCTACTCTCCATGATGCTTTGCTTCAATTACAGGAGTGATTTTATTAACTGTAAACAATCATTATTTTTAATATAATGATGAAAATAAGTGTTTTTAAAAAATTTATTTATTTTCATTTATTTAAAATGTATTATTAGAATAATGAGCAGCAGACCAACAATAACTTCAAAATAATATAGCAAATAGTATATTGTAATTATGTAGTAATATAATATCAAATCATATGAAACAATATAATATAATATAATATAATATAATATAATATAATATAATATAATATAATATAATATAATATAATATAATATAATATAATATAATATAATTAATAAAATACAACACAATACAATATAATTATAATACAATATAATTAATATAACATAATATAATATAATATAATTAATATAACATAATATAATATAATATAATTAATATAACATTATAATGTAATGTAATAAAATACAACACAATACAATATAATTATAATACAATATAATTAATATAACATAATATAATATAATATAATTAATATAACATAATATAATATAATGTAATATAATATAATATAATATAATATAATATAATATAATATAATATAATATAATATAATATAATATAATATAATATAATATAATATAATATAATATAATATAATATAATATTCTTGCACAGCAATATTACGAATGTGTTGTATTTTACTGAAGTGTAGGGAATACAAAAAAATAAATAATAATAATCTGATATGCTAGCGATACTATTGACATGTTAAAACTGTGCCATCCAGTTCAGCACTTAATAAATTAAAAAAAAATAATAATAATAATAATAAATAAATAAATACAATTAAAAAAATAAAAAAATTAAATTAAATTAAATCAAATTAAATTAAAAACGTGTCCTATAATAACCTGGAATTTTCTTGTGAGAACTTTCATGTGTGGGTGAATATTAAGGGGTTAAAACACCAGGTGTAACATTATTATGATGAATAAAAATGAAAGGACAAACTCAATAGTACCTCTCACTTATTATATATATTTGATATTTGATTACTTGTTATTTGGATTATTTGTAACACAACCTAATCATTTAAAATCACTTTGTTTCAGATCAATTGAATGCAAGTTTCACAAACTGGCAGTGCAACACAGTAGTAACTTGCAAAAACATCACCTATCCAGAGCCTGTCGAGCAAGCTGCTTCAGTTTCGCCTGTAGTGCTGGATCTGACGTCTCATTGGACTGTGTGGTAGAGAGAAAGATATGAAAGATTACAGGCCTGCGGCGCCGTTTCTAATTACCAGAGGTGCCCATATAACCGTCAGTCAGAGATATGAAACCAAAACAACCAACTTAACACCAACACCTGTTGCACAGACTGACAAACATTACTTCAGAACTGCTGCTAGTGTTTGCTAGTCAACACAGAACAGCTACTGTTCTTTATTTACAATACTGTCTAAATGTTCTTTACAGTGCATCTGTAAAGTATTCATAGCGCTTAAATTTTTACATATATTTTTATGTTACAGCCTAATTCAAAAAGGGTTTAAATTAGTTTATTTCCTCAAAATTCTACACACAATACTCCATAATGACAGTGAAAAAAGATTTTTTGGAAATTGTTGCAAATTTATTAGAAATAAAAACCCTGAAAAATCACACTTGTTCTTTACACGTTGTTTTAATCTGCCTCCCGTTATTTCTTTAGTTTTAGTACTTCATATTGCTTTGTCAAAGTTGTTAGTGCCAGCTTGTTTATTTTCATTAATTTTCTTTTGAAATTCATTTGTTTATTGATAGTATTTGTTTTTCCCAGGGGATTTGGAAAGGTAGAGGTCACGTGACTTACATCCTTACAACACCTAGCGAACCTGTGTATAGACACACCAGGGGCCTGTTCCATAAACCAAGCTTACAGAAAAAGCCAGGCTTATTTTGGTAAATCAGGTTTATTAATGGCGAATTCGGTTTCATAAATCAAACTTAAGATAGTTTAAACTCAGTTACTCTGGCAACTAATGCTGGGAAACTAGCCTGGTCTGGGGCAGGATAACTCTCAGGCTAAGTCAAGTTCAAGCTTAATCAAGGTAATATTAACATTCACCTGTCAAAATTTGATGCCATTTTAATTCACCTAACCTCTTAATAATGAATAAAACTTTAGTCACTTAATAGAATATATACATACACCAAACATCTTTAAGAATAGAATGATAATACATTTAAATTCAAGTTATTGCAAACAAAACACTACTTTTTTATATTTCTGTTGATTTTTTTCCTTGTTAAGTAATATTTTATTTAACATTTTCCCCCAACATGTTAATTTGGGTGTACTCATTTTTGGACTGTGATCTTCAGTTTATTTTTTGTTAGATTAGTTCCAGATTTTGCTTTGGTACTGAATAATCTAATGTATATGCATAAAGATATAATTGTAAAGCCTCCTGTAGAAAATATTCATTTAAAAGAGAGATCTATGAGGGGTGTACTTAGCTATATTTATATATTGTATATAAATTACAAAAATTTGTAGAATTTAAAAATATCAATTAAAAAAAAGATTAAGAAAGCACTGACTGATATAAAGATGTAGGCAGTAAGCGTGCACTCTCTCTCGTGCGCACTTGTGCACGATTTCAATGTTTTGTAACAAATATTTAATTTACCGCTAATAGGCCTAAATAATATTTTAAAATCTGCAATTTCCTGTTAGCCTTCATACTTGCTTTGTTGCATCCCGTACTGTAGTTTTTGATTATTATGTTTAAATTATTATGTTTGAACTCTAAAAAACAACGTTGCTCACTCGCTGTGAACATTGCTGTCCCTCATTTCAGAGATCTTTCAGTTCTCGTAGTTGCCATGGTATCATACAACATAATCGATGGATCTATGCTCGACCTTCAGTGTTTCACGACAGTAACGTGCATCAGCAGTTATCTAGATTATTTAAACTGAACTCAGATTAGTTAGATCAAATGATCTTTAACTTGTTGTTATGGAACCAATTTAAGTGTGGACGTTAAGTTTGGCTAATTGAAGTCAGGTTTTTGATATTAATCCCCGCTTTTCTTAAAGACTTTTATGAAACAGCCCCCAGGTTTAGGAGTGAGCGCTGTTTTTGTATTTTTCTATTTGGTTAAGATTAGAGTAGGTAAGTTAGAGCATGCAAACGCCGAAGACTTGCTTTCTATTATTTTGTTTTCAGTTAGGTAAAAGGGTTATACTGAGTTGGTTTGATTTTTGGTTTTGTTATTTTCTTTTCTTTCAGCGCCCCTTTTGTCCTCGTCCCTTGGGGAGATTACTGTTTTTCTATTATTTTGTTGGTATAAATTGTATATAGTTTACCTTTTGTGGCTATCTGTTGTTTTCTATATTATTCTTTTTTATTACTGCTATTTTCTGTTTATGTCTGTTTTTTTGCATAATAAATTATTTTTGGCAGTATTTTGGTTGATGCATGGTTTTTTTCTCCTCCCGCATTACACAAAATTGCCACAATATAAATACATTGTTACATACTCCAGCCCCTAGAATAACATCGAGAAGTCGTAACAGCTATTTTTGAAACAAAACTAAAAGGTCATGTTAGACTCAGCTTTAAAATATCCGAGTCAAAATTCCATAATCATATATCTATGCACTGAAATTTATGTGGATTTAAAGTATTTAGTCAAGCAATTAAATAACTTAAGCTAGTTTTCAGATTAAGTAATTAGAAAAGTTACTTAAATACAGTTGCAATGACGTAGTGAGTAATTAGTGAATTACTTTTTTTAAGTAACTTACACAGCCCTGATTATCAATGTTGTTGCTGTCACTATGGATCAATTTAATGTATTCTATAATGTTAAAAAAAAGTATTATTTCTCAAGAAAAAAAAATAAAAATCAACCCTAAACCTCTGAACAGTAGAATATACTGACATTTGACTTGAATAGTTTCTCCAAATATGAGGACTCACCGCTTGAATGCACAACTCCACAGCCTGAGTGTAGAGCTCAATGGCCTCATCTGCATTTTCCTTCTCATCCTCTTCAAAAGCCTGTGTCACCAGGAAATACGCCCTCTCCAGATCCAGCTGATGCTTGCTCTTCAGAGGGTCACTGCTCTGTGCTTGAACTGATCACAGCCATTCAGACAATTAACACAAAGGTCTTAACAATGTAATGCTTTAAAGAATAGTTCACTCAGAAATCAATCAAAAAATGATTTGAATAAGTTTCTATATTAAAATAGATCCCTGCCTTAGTAGTTGGGAAATAAAGACTTTTAGTTTTAACCAATTCTCAATTTGGTGTTCTCAAAGAGGCAATCCCTATCAAATTTGTACTGCTTAATTTTTTTTGTGAAAACCATAACAGGTTTTTTTTTCCAAGACACTTTCACAAATAGAAAGGAAGACATTAAGATGAAAAAAACTTTGGGGATGTTATTAATGTCTTTCTGTCACTTTTGATCAATTTAATGTGTCCTTGCTGAATAAGATGATTAATTTCTCTACAAAAGAAAAAAATAAATAAATAAGAGTAGTGATTCTCAGTTTTTTTTTTAGACCCTTAATTATCTAACACATATTCAAAGGCCTCCTATATAACCTCAGGTATTTCCAGACACTACTTTTTCATTCAAGTACTTTTTCATGAAAGTTTTTCATTCAAGGTTTCATTCAAAGGCTCATCTGTTGGCATGGTTATGTTTGCAGTTTGCACAAATATTTCAAATTCAAACTGTATTGTTTATAATTACTATCTGTGTCCAACATTTTAAAAATATCCAAGAAAAGGCTAACTGTCTGTAGGCCTGTTTTTTTCTTACTGATATTTATAAGCATTGCAGAATCCTTGTATATTCATTTTTTATTTGCAAAATAGTGTTGCAAGTTCTTAAGTTTGGACGTATGCAGCAATTATCAAACATATAAATTTATAAATTATTATAAGGTTCAGGCAGTTTACTTGCTGTGTTTTTCCCTCGACACATTCATTACTAAATATAATTTTTTTCTAAGCCCTGAAATCGAACCACATCTTCAACATGTGATACTAATGGCTAAAATGAACACCTACAAGTCAACATGGAAAATCTTTTATTTGGGACAGTCCTGATATAACCTAAATTCTGGTGTTTTCCTCACACAAATATAACAACTGGCATTTTCTATAGGTCGGGGGTTCCCAAACTTTTCAATTCGCGACCCCCAAAATAACAATGCCAGTGACTTGCAACCCCAAACATCCTCTGAGGTGGTTATAAATATATAAAGCTTGCAAACAACGATGCACACATACCAATAGGTGCAAGTCTATTCGTCGTTTAATTTTGGAGAATGCCACTCGGAGATCCTCCTCCATGTTTAGCTATGGTCTGAATTTATTTTTAATATATGTGAGTGATATAAAGGTGTCTGACAGTTTAACCTAATGCCATAAAATCAATCTTCTGCATCTGATGCTATAGCTGTGTCTTTAATATAACACAATTACCCCACACAAATAAAAGGATCGTAACAAAATCGAAAGGATGATGGTTTTTTATTAGCTTTTTTATGTAACTATTTTTTTTCTTCAGTAGCTTAGTTGTACTAGTTTAATAAAATGAATTAGATTTTTGGATATCAGCAGGAAACCCCCGCTCATGGTCCTGCAACCCCCACTTTGGGAACCACTGCTATGGGCTATCTTTATTTTTCTACTGCTTTTGAATGAATTTAAATTTCAAAAACTAATTTTAACTCATTCAGAAACTTGAAATCATCAGTGACCTCATGCTAAAGAGCAACTGGAAAAATAATTCACCATTTAAACATTTTTAGAAAGTCACACAGCTTTGTAATGACCTAAAGGTGAATAATTAATGATCGAAGATTAACTCATATGTAACGTTGTTCTCAAACTACATCTAACAGCAGAACCAGGAAGAAAAAAATGCTGTGAGTATGAACTAGAAAATCTAGCAGTACTCATCTGTGATTCCCAAAAGCTGCATTAGTCACAGCACTTTCAAACGAGGTATGGGCTATGTAAGCTTTCTAAAGGTTGGGCCACGGAAAATTTGAGCAAAATTTCTTCGTACTACAACATGGAGGTGGTTTCCCGTTTGTTTATCACTAAGAACATCAGACAAATTTCAGCCCTAGTGAATTAACTTAAAAGTTAAATCTTAAAGTGGCAGTGGACCCTAAAATCCAAACTTTTATGAGTTTCCTTTATTCTGTTAAACGCAAATGAAGATATTCTGAAGACAGCAGAAACTCTGTAACCATTGACTTCAATTGTAGGAAAAACAAATACTATGGATGTCAATAGCCACAGGTTTTGAGCATTCTTCAAAATATCTTGTGTTTGAAAGAACTGAAAAAAACAAGCCCATCATCCCATAAACAATACATATTAGAAGTGTTATCATATCCTAAACTCGAGAACCTTAAGTATACCATCCAAGGCTCTACAGAAAGTCTTATGAGGTTTAGCAGCATTTTCCATCCTATATTGAATGCTCAGGGGCTACTATATCCTAATTAAAAGCTGATCCTAACTATCTGATAATTATAATTACATTTTTTATTCGTATATTATTATTTTTCTTTTCAACCTTCCCTTCCTCTTTCTTTATGGGGTGTGAGTATGTTTGTAGCTAAGATTGAGGTAAAGCAGGTTTAATATTCGCACATTCGTTCAGTGACAACTTTATTATGTTGTCAATATTGTTCACCATGGTAATTGAAATATTCAGTCTAAATCACAAGCAAGATTAACTTCAAAACAACATTAACACTATTTATTTGACTTAAACGATATCGTACTTTGATAGTTATAGGCTGCTAATATGATTTCACTATTTAATATTTGCTAAGAATAATTTTCTGAAATAATATTATTAAGGAGAAAGTCTGAATGTGTGAATATAAAACCAACTTTACCTCAATGTAGTAAGTACTATGTTAATATGTTGTTCAATATTTGTGTTGTGAAAAGGTCATAGTTGATCATAAGATTATGATTATTGAATATAATTGAAAAATCAATAAAAAATATTTAAACAATGTGTTTGAAAGAACTAAGAATCTCACAAAGGTCTGAAACAAATAAAAGGTGAGTAAATTATGACAGAATTTAACTTTTTGGGTGAACTATCCCTTTAATACTGACAACAAATCAAAATTTTTTTGTCTTATTTTAAGTCACATTTGCATGATATAATGTACACTGACCTGCACTGAGAAGAGTCTGTACTCTGTCCAGGTACTCGTTCACCTTGTCTTGAATGTTCTCTAGTTTGGATCCAGCCATTCCTGCATAGATGAGAGCCTGGGCAGCCTCCTAATCAGAAAATCAAAAATATTATCAACTATATAAGCTTAATCCAAATATACTCCAAGCTGAAAGTGAAAATGAATGAAAACTTAACGTCAACATTTACATAGCATAAAATAGACAATTTTTTCCATTGAATAATGTGACAATTGATGGAAATTCAAAACAAACAACTTATTAAATCATCTTTCAGTGTTCAAAATGAGTCTGTAGCTTACCTTATAATAGAAAACCGCTTCATTGTATTTCCCTCGTTGATCATACAAAACAGCTGATTTGGCAAATTTAATAGCGTCGAGTTCAAGAGCTGTACAATCCATGGTCGACGTTTATAGGTTTAATTCAACTCTTATACATGGCAAATCATTTTAACCTGTTCATTATTACAGTAGAGCTGCTCCTCTGAGGATTTGCGTTTCTTTTTCTTGAGTTGTTCTCGTTAATGTGAACTTCCCGACTTCTAACTAACGAATAAAACGAGGCGAGACTGGAAAATGTTAATTCCGAGGCGCTTTTAAACTTAGTTATTCTGAATATTGTGTGATTATACAACGTTTTAACTTGCTACGATGACATCAAAACAAATCCTCAAACCCACAGCACTTCCGGATACGGTGGGCGTGTTGTGCTGACGATGCCACGAAACGTCATTCGAGGACAGACCTGTCCAAGTCTTTTCAGCGAATCGGTTCCTTCAAATAGAGCCTTTCGATGAACCGGTTCGAAAACAATATAAAGGTTTTAATTTCTGGTTACATATCTATTACTGCATAATATAGTATAGTAACAACATATACAACATATAGTGTGCATGTTTCTGCTTAATAAAGCACTGTTATGATTATGAATGTAGCAAAACGGGGCTTCAAAAAGGATAGTTCACCCCAAAATTTGATCCCACAATTTATTAACGATCTGATCATTATAGGTGGGCGACACGGTGGCTCAGTGGTTAGCACTGTCGTCTTACAGCAAGAAAGTTGCTACAGCAAGAGAGTTGCTGGGTCAGTTGGCATTTCTGTGTGTAACAGTTAGTTTGCATATCCTCCTGGTGCTCCAATTTCCCCCACAGTCTAAGGACATGAATAAACTGAATTTGTCCAAGTGTTTGTGAGTGAACGAGTGTGTTGTTTGCCAGTACTGAACGGCTGTTTACCAGTACTGGTTTGCAGTGCAGTGGGAAGGGCATCCGCTGTGTAAAACATATGCTAAGATCTGTTGCGACAACCTCTGAGTCTGATGAATAAAGGGATCCAAAGGAAAATGAATGAATGAATCATTATAGTTCCCACACTGTAAAAAGTTATATGATCAATTAGTCCTGGCAACATATGTTTTTAGGTCATTGTTACTTATTACCTAAGTTAATCTTGTTCTAACTTAATTTTATAAGTTACGCAAGCTGTTTTAAGTCAGTTTAACATAATATAAGTTCAATGGACTTAAAAGGTTAAATTGATTCAGCTTAAAAATTAAAGGCAACCAGGATTTTTTTACAGTGCATGAATTTCTTCTTTTGTCGAAAAAAAAAAATATATATATTCTGAAGAATGTTGTCATGACAACCAGTGGACATAGCATCCATAACAAAAATAATATGCCAGTCAGTATCGCAACTGGCTTTCAACATTCTTAAAAAACTTCTAAAAATATCAGGTTTGAAACAATTGCAATGAGTATGCCTAAATATTTTCAGAAATCTGATTTTTTTTTTTTTTTGAACTATGCTTATTAAGTCTTCACTATATGTTACTCAAAAAAGATAACTTTTTAATGTAACCATAGCCTATTTATGAAAGGGTGGCATAAACAAATGCCTGTCTTTCTGAGATACCTTTCAATATTGAGGTAAACTTGGTGTTATATTTACATATTCAGACTTTCTCTTCAATTATACAAGTTCACAAAATATTCTTTGCAAATTCTAAGTAGTGAAATCATAAAAGCAGCCAAATGACTATCAAAGTACAACATTATTCACAGTCAAATAAATAGTGCTAATGTTGTTCTCAAGTCATCATAGCCTATTTAAAATTGATTTCAGACTGAACATTCAAAGTACCATAGTGAACCATATAGGGAGCATGTCCCATAGACAGCTGAAGTTGGTCTGAAACATGAAAAAGCTGCCTGTTTAAAATAAACAAATCTTCAAAATATGCACATTTTATGCTAATATTTTACTGGTATTTGTTTTATTATTTATTATCAATATATTATTTGAACGATATTTCTGTAAAATCCTACAGACATTTTGATTTTGGTACTATTTTGACCGCATGTGATTTGTATTATAATAATTATAATGTTTTTTGTTTTTTATATATAGGCCTACACATTTTACAGCATGCATATTTGTGTGTGTGTGGTTAGATGGTCAGTTGCTGACCCTTCTTAAGAATGCTTAGGGTGTGAGTCTGTGCAGTTCAAGTCAAGCTATGTTTACCACAGACTTTACTCATTTATTATTTTAACACACTGTAAAAAATTAATGACAAAAGGTCAAGACAACAAACTTTTTTTTTAATTTAGCTTCAACTTATTTTAAAAAGTGAATCAAATTTTACAATTTCTTTAAGTTCTGCAAAGTTAAACTCAATATTTTTAGTTTGATTAATGTAAGTTCGGATGACTAGAAAACTTAACTAAATCGACTCCTCTAGATCTAAATGTTGTCAGAAAAAAATGTTTGCTTCTGTTTTCACTAAATGTTACTCAAAAAGATAACTTTTTAATGTAACCATAGAAAATAGCCTATTTATGGAAAAAGTGGCATAAACAAATGCCTTTCGTTCTGAGATACCTTTCAATATTGAGGTCAAGTTGGTGTTATATTTACACATTCAGACTTTCTCTCCAATTATACAAGTTCACAAAATATTCTTTGCAAATTCTAAGTAGTGAAATCATATAAGCAGCCAATGACTTTCAAAGTACACATCAAAGTACACATTATTACAGCATGCATGTGTGTGTGTCTGTGTGTGTGGTGTGTGTGTCTGTGTGTGTGTGTGCGTTTGTGTGTGTGTGTGGTCAGATGGTCAGTTGCTGACCTTTCTTAAGAATGTTTAGGGTGTGAGTCTGTGCAGTTCAAGTCAAGCTATGTTTACCACAGACTTTACTCATTTATTATTTTAACACACTGCAGAAAATTAATGACAAAAAGTCAAGACAACAAATATTTTTGTCACTATAACTTGTTTTAAAAAGTTATTCAGATTTTATCATTTTCATCAAGTTATACAAAGTTTAGCTTAGTATTTTAGTCAGTTTGATTAATATAAATTGAGATGACTAGAAAACTTAATTCAATTTAACTAAAACATTTTAGACAGCATTTTTTTACAGTGCTCTATTATACAACCTGACAGAAAAACCTCTATTAATTAGTCTTGAGTTGATGTCACTATAGTTGTTACCTTCTGTTTAAGAGTTAATTATAAAACTGGATAAAACCAAAATCCGTTTACCGTATGGCCTATTTACCAGATTATGAAACATAAAAAAGCCAATGATATTGTTAAAGAAGCATCAGAAGTCCCATTTTACACCTGCTTTCACTGTGTTGAACTTTTCCATCTGAGACCACATCCTTAGCATTCAAACAAACCCATCTGAAGCATATAAATTGAACCTGGAGCTTTTGATAGGAACCTGCTGCTCACCATAAAACGCTCTTTTATAGGTAGTGTTAGACTTGTAAACTCTGACCCCTAGTGTTTCAAAAATGTTAATCAAGTCTGTATTCATTCATCTGTTTAGAAATGTGTCTTTCATGATTATACGAGGGTGAAAAAACAAGGCTTTGTTGCTCCGGTGAGAAAACTAACCAATAAAGTAACCCAAAATATTTAGCCAGATAACACTAAGACGGAAAAAAGGATTATCTCAAAATACTGATTAGAGTGAATGAGATTTTCTCTCAGGGAACAATATAACATTACCAGACAGACACTTCAAACCTAATCTTTAATCTCC